>NC_084826.1:9222245-9522245 GCF_958449725.1 Rosa rugosa | reverse complement strand
ATTGAATCATGTCTTAGCTAAACATATATACATAGAATACTTTAATAGGATAAACACCCATCGATACAAGACTGAGATTTCAAAGAACCAAAACCCAAAACCAAAAACGCTAAATGTGATAAGATCAGGATCCATAAGATCAATCTATAGAGCTAGATACAGATACCTGAATGATGAAAGCATAGTACCAGCACCTAAAGATGAATGAAATTTGGACTGATTCAGTGATCGTGAAGAATAAGAGACGTTTTAGCAGTGAGGAAGAGGAAGTCTGATTGGAAGGAACTAGCAGAAGGTGAAAATTGTTGGAGGGAAACTTGAAAAACCCTTGACGTTAAAGAACTATTTGGAGATCGTTAGTGAAGTTATGGCTTTCTGTGTTGTAAGCATTATAGCCCTTAGATTGAACTAGTAACACGTGACGAGCTGAGAGTGTTATCCAAGCAGATCATAGCAAAATAAATTCTAGCAGAGAAGCCGAATCCATATATATCTCTGGTCTCCACGAATCCAAGAAAGAGAAGATAGGATGAGGTCTGCTATTCACCAAGAAATGGGCACGTGCTACCGAGCTGGCGTGCGTGGGGGGAAAAGAAAAACGCTGCAGCCCATTCTCACATAATTAACCCACAATGTATAATTGTATTGCTGCCACTTGTCATCTTCTGAGTGGCTCAACTTGATTAAACAAATAATTGTTTAATTGTTGCATGCTTCTGCACGTGATGAGATGATACTCTGATGATAAAATTTATATTAATTAATCATTGTATTAATTAATCATTGTCCAATGATTAGTTAATGAGAAGAATAATTAATTAACAGAAATTCTTCTTTTCTTCATTTCTTCATTATTTGCTCCGATTTCGCCCTATTTTCTTCCGATATCCGTGACTCCGCTTATTTCCTACACAACAAATAAAATTGGATTAACTACATTATAATTGACTCAAGTATTAGCTTATTTCTAATGTTCTGGATACAATTACATGCATAAAAATGCATGTAATCAGGTACCTTTGTGGAGAAGGATACTATGCTACGGCGTCGTCTAGGAGGCGGAAATGTGATTTTTTTGAAGTTAGCTGGCCTCTTATATTATGTAGCTTTGAATTAGTCTTTGAGATTGCTTAAAAGCTTTAACCTAAAAAAAAATATTAAAATATATATATATATATATAAACTTTTTACAGCGTACATGGCTAGATGATTTCTGGTCGACTATTCATTTCTTATGAAACACAGGGTTTGATTATTCTTCTATCCCTGTCCTGGTTTGTACCAAGCCTAAGGCCTAACCATGTCTTGAACGAAGAAAAATCCATGACATCAAGTGGTGTTCTTCCTAGACGTATACATGATCACTCCATAGGAACTGGAAGCCATAAACCCTCTTTTTTTTTTTGGCGAAACCATAAACCCTCTTTGGAGACTGAAGAAAGAAAGCAACAGATGTCCTACCTCGATTGGTGGAACTTTGGGCTTTGCTCTTTTACTTGTGGTGACTCTGGTTGTCCATGTACAAAACCATGTAATTAAGTTGGGGGGGGGGGGGGGGGGGGGGGAATTTTAGAAACATTACATGAAGTTTGGCCCACTATTAATTTTCGTACACGAAGTCACAATCCATACACGACGTTAGTGAAGTCGTTAAATCCTATGTCATTATTCATTTGTCAAAGGGTAATTTAGTACTCTCTCACTCTAACTCTTATTTTTGATGTTAAAAAAAAAAAAAAAAAGTATCTCCTCTCTCTGACTCTCTCTCCCCCCCCCCTTCTCTCCCTCTCGCCAAATACCCAAACCCAGAAAGCTCCCTGTGACTTTCTCTTTCTCACAGCTCTGAAATTAGGGTTAGGCGAGGCGGAAGAGGGCCAACCCGGCGGCCTTGAACCCGAGGAAGGTGTAGCGGGTCTTCAATTTGTCTCTCTGCAACGACGAGGAGAGAGATGATGGCGGCGACGGTGGGCTCAAACTTTTGCTTCTTGGAGATGTCTCTCTGCAATTCGTCTAGCCTTTGCTTAAGGTATTGTTCATCTTCGAAATCCATCATGCTTGGTTTGGACTGGTTTATGTGTGTAAATGACTGGTTTGATGATGAAGAAGAAAGATTCAATTGGAATTGGAATTGGGGTTTTGAATGATGAGCTGCGAGGTGGATTACGATCTTGAAGTCGATTACAGCGCAGAGAGGCCGAGGAGCAGTGGCTAGGCAGTTGGTGAGGTGGCGGTTGAGCTCTTGGACGGCTTGGTGGCGGAGCAAGTCGGGTTCGGGTCAGGGAGGACCGGAAGAGGCGCTATGGGGCGAGTGGGTTTAGGGAAAAAAAGGAGGGGATGGCGGAGGATGGAGTGGAGGGAATGACAATGGTGGTGTGGTAGTGGCAGGAGAGGAGGTTGTTGCAGAGCTCCTTGCATGGTTGCAGGTGACCTTGCCAAGCTGCTGGGACTCTTTCCGGCCATTGTGCAACCAGGAGGTGCATGAGAGAGAGAGATGGGTGGCCAGAGAAATAGAGAGATGGGTGGCTAGAGTAAGATAGTGTAGAGACCAATTTACCCCTGAAACTATGCCAGGTGGCAGAGGTTCTCACGGTGTCAATGACGTCGTGTACAAGTCTTTGGTCGGGAACAAATGTTCGTGTACCAAAGTTCATAATTTGTGACTTCGTGTACGAAAATTAATAGTGGGCCAAACTTCATGCACTGTTCTTAAAATTTGTATTGCAGATATTTTTCTCACGGCAGGGATGGCTAACTCACAGATAATTGTTGGCGGCCCTTTAAACGTTATCGAAGACCGACTGGGACACCAATGCTACAGGTTCTTTTGGCAGCCATTGCAAAGACAACGCTGCCATGCCCTTATGATCCTGCTCAATTGTATGAAATTTCCCAGTCGGAGAAGATCCATGGGAGGCCTTTGTGCCACGCCAACAGGCTCAAGTAAGTGAAATGCCTTTCTTACAAGGTTGTTCCCCCAAAGTCAACGTACACCTATCTCACATACTATACCATAAGAGACTCTAAAAATCTCAAATTTTCTATTGAACTTATATCAGCAAATTTTTTTGTAGTTTAAATTACTTAATAGCCATTTTTTAAATGTGTTAAGTTGTGTGAAATTGACCCTAAATAAATATCGATTTTCTTTTTCTTTTTCTAAAGCCAAATAACCTGTTTTTTTTTTTTTATATGAACACTCTCTTCTGTTGTCTTGATCGAAGATGAATAGGTACGTTGAAGACCAATAATGTTTCAATACAACCACAAGCGAAAGCGGAGACCCACATAATATTGATTGCTGAGGGGGGTTTTTCACTATATAATAATGAAAATAGTTTAGGGAGGAGGAGGAAGTTGTAAAGTTAGGCTAGGGTCGACAATAGAGCTGCAGAGGTGATCAGACTGTGTCTGTGAGAGAAAGGAACATGCAAGAGTACGTACCCTTTTTCAATTTTCAGTTAGCATGGAAATAGAAAATTTTAATTTAAGAAAAATTTCACAAATTGTCACTCAATTATGACTCATTCGACACTTTGGTCACTGAAGTTTCAAATATATCACTTTGGTCACTCAACTATTACACTCTCGATCACTTTAGTCACTTTGTTAATTTTTTTCATTAAAAAAAATACTCCTTGGGTGACTAAAGTGATTGAGAGTGTAATAGTTGAGTGACTAAAGTGATATATATATATATATATATTTTTTTTTTTTTTAAGGGTTTGAAACCCAGCCAAGCTGGGAGGCTCAGCCCCACGCCTGGATCCATTAAATAAATAAAAAGGCAGCGGAGGGGACAAAAACCTTACCCCGTGCCATACAGAGAGAAACAAGCGAGAGGGGAGGGCGAGTAGCAAGACAGAACCACTCCTAAACCCCCAAAAACAAAAAGAAGGACCAGATAGAAGAAAAAGAACTTACAAAGGAAGGTCAAACAAAAAGCTAGATCTAAGAGAGTCGATAGCTAGTACGTGAATTGTAGTCATGACTATATTGAGAACTGATGAAAGAAGGGAGAGAGGCCCACCAGATAGCGCCTTCATTCGAAGCACCATAGTTGGCTAGCGTATCTGCAACAGTATTGCCTTCTCTATATATATGTGATACCTGAAGAGTTAGATGGCTAGCTTGAAGCAAACAATTGTACCAGCGAGTTTTGAGTCTCCAAGGAATAAGATTTGGGGCACGGAAATAGTGTAGAACAAGCATGGAGTCAGTTTCCAACCAAATGTGAGTCCATTGCCTAACCCAAGCAACCTGAATGGCTTCAATAACAGCGAGAACCTCAGCATCAATGGCACTAGGGACATTAACTCTGGCTGAGAAAGCTCCAATAAAAATTCCAGAGGCATTCCGGAAGATACCGCCAAATCCAGCTCTGGAAGCGTCACGAAAGGACCCATCGGTGTTCACTTGCAGCCAGTGTTCAGGAGGTGCTAACCATGTCACTGGTTTAAAAGACTGCGCATTGCGCCTCAGCGGAGAAATTTCCAGCAAAAGAAAAATTGGAAGAGCAGAGGTCGAATTTGTGTAAGGCATGAAAACTAATTGGGCAGCTTCCTTCATAATTAAAGTGAAACGCCGAATGAAGCCCCCAAAATGAAAAACACTGCTATTGTGTCTGATAGAATTACGCTCAGTCCGAGTGAACCAAAGCATGCTGCAGACAGCTAATCTCCACAGAATTTTTGAAGCAGGAGAAAGACGCTGAAGCAACTCCGTCGAAAACAAGTAGTCCAGCCCTTGGGCCTGCCAAGGAGGGAGACGAAAGAGAGAGAAAATCCAAGCCCAAATCGCTTTGATAACAACACAATCCAAAAATAAATGCGTAAGGGTTTCAATGCTTACTAGGCAGAAGGAGCATTGTGAGCAAAGAAGCACACCAAACTTCAGTGACCAAAGTGTCGAATGAGTCATTGTTGAGTGACCATTTGTGGAATTCTCCCTTTAATTTAAGTCATGACTTCTTCTACACGCTAAAAATTGAATTTAAGTTCCTGAAACTTCAAAGATTTTCTTTTTATTCTCTCTTGCATTGGGTTTTGATATGTTATATTTTTTGGTCATAAAAGTATTTGAGGGGGGGGGGGGGGGGTTTGATATGTTATATAATGCAGAAAGTGCATGTCCGGCCGTCTGGGTTAATTAGCTAGCTATCATCGATTTCAAACTTCAAAGGACCTTAAATTCATTTTAATGGTCGATCCAATTTTTTTTTTCTTTGGAGGAAATAAATTAAAATTAAAATCTTGGTTTTGATAGATGGGCAAACCTTAATTGAAGTGGTGGTATTTGTCTCAACAAATAAATAGACCAACACGGTATTAATAAATTAAATCCAGAGTCATTTTGGACCGGATTACAAATATATCATTAACAAATAAAAACACAACAATGTATGAAAATAGTCACCCGCGATAAAATTTTAATATCGTGTTCAAGTTTCATCATATCGGGTCAATAAGGAGATTAATGTATAGCAATGGATTGGAGCGAGCCCAACTACCATCTGCCATAACATAATTTTTTTATGCAAATATCCCTCACCTCACTTTGAATACCAAATTAATTTACAGGGGTAAAATCATCAATATGTATATGAGAAAAGATAAAGTTAAATGAAATAAAAATATATACAGCCGATAGATCACAGCCATCCGTATATTTTGTTTTTGCATACTATTTGTTATAACTCTATATTTTAATTTGTCCCACTGAAATTCATATCAATGCTTAAATTTTTTAATATACTTTTTTTTGAAAATAGAAACATATTAAACATAGGAAAATTTTATTTATACATTGCTAAATACTAGATACACATCTCAGAATAGGAAAGTGGTAAACTCCACCTTTCTCTCTCTCATCGTACCTAAACCCTAAAAACCTTCAGGTTGCAAATTTCTTCTCGTCCAGCGGCGCCTGGACGTTGGGTCTGGTCTCTAGCCTCCCGCCGTCATGGGGTTTGCTGCCGGACGGGAGAACTACTACCCATGGGACACCGTCGGGGGGGGGGGGGGGGGGGGGATTCTCTCTGGTTCTGTCAGTTGTTTCGGCTGGGATGGTGGAGACGATGATGGTCGTGCTGTCCGGGCCGGTATTCTATCCCCGCTGATGGCTTTCTTGGATCGCCGGCGTCATGGATCTTGATCGATGGCAGTGTGGTTTGCAAGGCTGGGATCGGGGAGGGTTTGGTCCGTTGTGATGCAGGTTGCGGCGGCGTGGCTTAGGCGACGGGTGATGCAGGGCGTGGCGGTTTGGATCTTGCACCGACTGCGTCGCCATGGGTTCGATCGATGGCGTTGGGCCGTGGGGTCGGGGAACCCGGATCGAAAGATCTCTGCCAGAAGACGACGTACGACGAGGGTGATGGGAAGGATGGCGGACTGGGCCCGAATCGGGCTGCTGGGCCTGGAGATCTCCTTGGTGACTACCCTGTTGGGCTTAGTTGTTGGGCTGAGGTTCTACCTTAGTCCATTAACTTCTAAATTTGGGCTAGGGTTTAGGCTCTTGGCCCAAACCTATGTTTTTAGCTTTTTGTCTAATTACCATAAATTTCCTTGTATTAGGAACTTAACGAGTGTAGTTTGGCTTGTCTATTCGCTATGGTTTTTTTTCCCATAGCTTATAGGCTCGCTTTTAAGCGAGCGATAAGTTCAAATATAGTTGGTCTATCCTATGTGCCACTGTGGCTCCTCCACGAAACCTTGTTTTGGCCATTATTATGTGTCAGCGGGTGGGTATGTAATGGCCTTGTTGGCATGCGCTATTATCAATGGAATTACCATTATTTCAAAAAAAAAAATAAAAAAAAAGATACACATCTCATATTTAGTACACCACCTATTAACCTTTTTATTTTAACATTTTACTAGAACACACAACCCTAAACTTTCTAGATTATCCTCGTTTACAATGCACCATACATATTCACTAAATACACATTCTTATTTTATATATACCATTTAACTTGAAAGAAAAAAACTAGATAAGAACAGATAGACTATATGACGTATTAGATGGGTTATGAACAAATTAAAGGATTAATGGAAGTAATTGATAGGAATGCTCAATCCCATGCATATCGAATTAATTGAGAATCATGGCATGACATTGGAAGATATTACTGCTCTCTTCTACGATGAAGACCCCAACGAGTTCTGTAGAGGCAATAGGCTCGTTCTAGTGCATGTATGGTCTAACTAAGGGTTTCTTCAATTTGTTCACTGCACGAGGTCATGAGTATGCACCTAGCAGCAATAGAGTCCTCAGTTAGTTGTGTTCGTTCATTAGATTGTTATTGTTTTTTTTTTTGGTGCTCTTAATGAATATGAATGGATGAGAAGGTTTGTCATCGTATTAAAATTTAATTAGATTCATTGTTGTGTTGGTCTTGTAGATGGTTGAATTCATTGATACCCCACTGCAACGACTCTTTTCCTGGAACTGTGCTATGTTTTTTTTAATTTTTGATGTAAATGCCTATTTTGGTAATTTAACGTACACATAAAATATGATTTTGAGTGTATGAAAAAAGGAATGTGTATTTAGTATTTAAAGGTGTATGAATAAATTTTTTCTTAAACATGCTGTGAAACCCAAAAAATATATACCAAAAATATTTATCAGAGATATATATCTTTTTTATAAATGAAAACGAAAGAGAGAGTAGCTGTATAATTGGTTTAGGTTTCTTAGTTTTAGATAATATAGTGGGTTTTTTGGTCTCTCTCCTTTGCACGAATTTTCTCTTGCAATTAGAGTTCTTGTCTCAAGCACTCAAGGAGCATATCTATTACTCTTCAAGTTGAATTGGAAAGCCTAATTTGCTGCAATCTTCTTCATCACCATCAGAAGATCGAGAAGACTTTCACCAGAGCCAAAAAGCTCAACGGGTGTAACCCTAAGGCTAGGGTTCTCCCTCGCCAGAAAGGGAGGAAGGAGAGAGCTTTCATCCCTTATAGTCTCTTTAGTTCATATATAACTGTGGTTTAGTTAATAGTACTAAAAGGATTGGTGTGTGTGCGCGCGTGCGTGAGTGAGATTGGTGTGTGTGCAAGGAGAAAGTCTGAGATAGAGTTAGTGTGTTTAGCCTACAGAATGATCTGGTTCTACACATCTATGTAAAACTTTTTGGCTATTTTTAGGTAGAATTTTTTCTATTCTGCTATGCTCTGAATAAAAGAGCGGAATTGTTTCAAGTGTAATGACACCTATCACCCCATGTGGGTTCTTTGTATTGTGTCATTCTGGCCTTTGGTTGCTTTGAATGAATTCGTACTTGCTTAAAAAAAAAAAAAAAAAAATTAGCAATATGTCTGCATCAGTGCTCTCTATTTTAGCTAGTTTTGAATTTGTATTATTTTTTAAATGAAGATTAAATAGTTTAAATGTATTTGTAGATTACATAAAATAACTTAAAATGAATGTTTTAAATTAAAGAGAGCCTCATCTCGCTCTCTATATTTAGGAGGGAGATAGCTAAAAGTTATAATAGAGATTCACTTAGGAGTCTGGTGCAGCTGTTAAAATAGATAAAAAGTTAAACATGCTCTCCAAAATATCTAATGAGCTAAAATAGAGAGTCTGCTAAAAATGCTCTTAGTGGTCGAAAATAAGAGTGAAAGATGGCTCTACATGTTCAATTTCATTACAACTAATTTTGTTTGTTTGTTAAATTTTTATAGTAGAAGTCATCTTATTCCAAGGGATCATTGTGTTTCATTTCAAACTGTAAACAATTTATCTTTAACATTATCAAACACATACTAAATTCAGCGACCACACTACTTGATGGTGCTGACATGAAATTTTAATTTATCAGAATCACTCATTTTTCACGTACTGTAAATCTGTCTTTTTTACGTACTGTAAATCCCTTATGGTTTCTTTAGTTCACATGTAACTGTGGTTTAGTTAATAGTACTAGTAAAGATTCATATTGTAGCCATTTGGAAATGAGTTGGTTTTTGATATAAATTAATAAAAGTTGAGAAAGTTTTTCTCAACTTGTGTTTTGTCAACTCGGCTAGTCTTTTGGGAATCAATGAGGTATAGACACCCTTACAATATTCGGCTGTTCTAATGTAGAGAATCAACAAGTGATATATCCGGTTCTTTTACTCCTTAATTAACGGCTATTCTCCACCTAGAGATTTAATAGAAGTTAGGATTTTGAGTTTTGCTCGTACTTTGTTGCTATTCGGCCTTTCTTTCACTAGGCGTTGCATTAGTTTTATTTTAACGTACGATAATACTGATGTATTTTTTCACAACCCAAAAAAAAAAACACCGAACGAGGGCCTCTTCTCTCTGTCTGATTCATCAGACATCCTAAGATTCAACCACGAGGTATGTCTTAATCTGATTGAAATTGGTTTGGTTTGGAAGCATGTCTGATTGTTTATCCACTTTGAAGATTTCTAGTTATGAAGTTTTGCTTTTGAGCCTGAGAAAAGTAAGATAATTCGCACTCTGAATTTTTGTGGGTCTCTAATTTTTGTTCTGTATATCAAAATAAAGTTTTCTGTAAATGGAGATAGAGAAATTGCCTCGAAGTTAAAAATTGTTCGAATTCAAGCCAAAAACTTGATTTTTATTTATTTATTATTATTTCCCGACGAAAATGGGTCTAAATTTGAATTGATCTTATCTATTTAAAAAAAAAAACGACAAAAATGAAACTTCTTTTCTTATCCTCCACACTTGGGTCTAAATTTGAATTGATCTTATCTATTTCATTCCAACGGCAAAAAGGAAACTACCTTTCTTATCCTCCACACTAAGGAAGAGATATTCCTATATATCACCCTTCGGAATCTTGAAGTGTATATAAAGGCCTAAAATCCTATTTGATCTGCAACTCTCGCATCCTGTAACCAAAGACTTTTCTTTTGTAGTTTTCTCTTTATCGATTTGTGACGATGATGCGGCTGGAGACGGATTGTCTTCCGATACATATTGAGTCTGATGGCGGTGATGAGGTTGCAAATAAAATTGAGATGGCAAAAAGGCGTAAGGTAAAGATTGATCATGGGCGAACAACAAGCAGCATAGATCATCCGGAGATCAAGCAGGGTGCTTCTGCTTCTTGTTTGTGTGATGTTTGTGCCAACTTTGCTGTGACATTCAGTTTTACCGATGATGAAATTGAAGGTTTACGGTGAAAAGAAGAAGATATGGCTGAATTGAATTATCATTGATCTGCAATCATGTACTTATACAGTAGGTGAACGTGTCCTACACGTTTGTCTCTCCTATAAGCAAGCTATCAGCTATAACTACCAACTACAATCTAGGAATACAAAAGGTAACTGTTATATAAAGAATATCTCTACTTTATATACAAGATAAGTTAGATTATTTTCCTAACACTCCCCCTCAAGTTGGAGAGTGGATATCTTGTACTCCCAACTTGCGAATCATAGGAACAAAGGCTTCTTTTCCCAAAGCTTTAGTCAAGATGTCTGCCAACTGATGTGCAGAACTCACAAACCTTGTAACAACAGACCCATCTTGAATCTTATCCCGGATGTAATGACAATCCATTTCAATGTGTCTAGTCCGTTCATGAAAGACTGGATTTGCTGCAATATGCAATGCAGCTTTATTGTCGCAGTATAACAATGCAGGTTCTTGATGCAATACTCCCAAATCTCGAAGAAGATATCTCAGCCAAGTTAACTCGCAGCAAGCACCTGTCATAGCACGATATTCTGCTTCGGCTGAAGAGAGTGACACTGTTTTCTGTCTTTTCGATCTCCATGAGACCAATGAAGGACCAAGGAAGACACAATAACCTGTGGTAGACCTTCTAGTGATTGGACAACCTGCCCAATCCGAATCACAATAGGCTCGTAACCTGAAATCACTGTTTGAGGAAAAGAACAATCCTTGGCCAGGTGCGTTCTTAAGATAACGCACGACACGAAGTGCTGCCTCCATATGAAGCTTACGAGGTTGATGCATAAAACGGCTTAATACATGCACAGAATATGTAATATCTGGTCTTGAGACTGTAAGATATATCAATCTACCAATCAACCTCCTATAACGACCTGGATCCTTGAGTAAATCACTCTTATCGGACAATTTCAAACCTCGCTCCATAGGAGTGTCAATGGGTGCTGCACCTAACAATCCTGCATCCTCAATGATTTCTAAAGCATATTTGCGTTGGGAAATAAAAATTCCATGCTTGGAAGAAGATACCTCAATGCCAAGGAAATATTTTAAATCACCAAGATCCTTAAGACGAAATTGACTATGAAGGAATTTCTTAATTGCAGCAATACTCACAGAATCAGTTCCAGTAATCAAAATATCATCAACATATATCAAGAGAGCAGTGAAAGACTTGCCCTGTTTTCTGGTGAATAACGAGTAGTCAGCTCGAGATTGAACATACCCTGCAGCTCGAATAGCTTCTGAGAATTTTGAGAACCACTGCCTAGATGCTTGCTTCAAACCATACAAAGATTTATGAAGTCGACATACCAAGTTTCCCTCCCCCTGTCTCCGAAGCCCTGGCGGTGGAGACATGTAAATTTCTTCATGGAGGTCGCCGTGAAGGAAAGGGTTATTGACATCCTACTGGTGAAGGGACCAGCCTCGAGCTGCAGCCAAGGCAAGAAGACAGCGAACTGTGATGATTTTGGCAGTGGGAGAGAAGGTTTCCTGATAATCGACACCCTCCAATTGGGTGAAACCCTTAGCAACGAGGCGCGCTTTGTATCGCTCAATGGATCCATCAGAGCGATTTTTAATCTTATAGACCCACCGACAACCTATCGGCGTCTTCCCTGCCGGAAGGGATGTGAGAGTCCACGTACCATTAGCCTGAAGAGCCTGCAATTCAGAACGCATCGCCTCCTGCCATTCAGGATGGATGGCAGCCTCGGAATAAGTTCTAGGTTCTGTAACTTGACTGATCTGGGCAAGGAAAGAGAGATGTGCAGGCCTGTAACGATGATAAGAAACATAGTGTGCCAGGGGATATCGAGTACCTTTAGTCGGACCTGGAAGCAAGGAATTCGAGTGGCCTGGGCAAGCAGACGTGACCTGAGAGCATTGATAATCCTGAAATTTCGCCGGTGGATGATGGGAACGACTGGAGCGGCGAAGAGGCTCGGGTATGGGTGTGGGTGAAGGTGGAGCCGAGGTGGGTAAGGGGTCAAGCGGTGGTGTAGGCGAGTCAGGTGAAGAAGCAAGCGGGTTGGAAGCTGGGGCCGGAGAAGAGAGCGCCGGGAGATCGGAGGGCGGCGAGGCCGGAAGTGAGTCTGGGGGTGCCGGAGTTTTGGGACGGCGAGCATACGTCCGAAGGGCTGGGCAAGGAGAGGATGGGGCGGGGTAGTCGTGGGTAGGAGAAGAGACGATGGGCTCAGGGGCGAGGAGGTCGGGTGCGAGGGATTGAGAAGAGGAAGATGGTGCGATGGGATGGGGTGTGGCCGAGACTTCAGGATAAGAGGAAGAAGAGAGAGGATGAGAGTCAAAAGTGAGGTCAAGAGAGGATGTTGGGTCAGACAAGGGAAGAGGGATTGGACCGTGGGAATGGGCCAAAGAGGAGACAGATGAAACGGGTTTGGCAGAGGCATATGGAAAAATATGCTCATGAAAGAGAACATCTCTACTTGTGAAGACCTTTTTAGTGGACAGATTATACAATTTGTATGCCTTTTGACCAACAGGATAACCTATGAAAATACAAGCCATGGCACGACAATCGAATTTGTGTGAAGTATGAACATTGGTAGCATAGGCCAAACATCCAAACACACGAAGATGTTGGAACGGAGGTGGTTTTGAGTACAGACGCTCAAACGGAGTTAGGAAGGAAAGGACAGGGGTAGGTAATCGATTGATAATGTGTACCGCAGTAAGAGCACACTCCCCCCAAAATTGGGTAGGAAGATGAGCATGAAATTTTAAAGCGCGGGCCACTTGTAAGATGTGACGATGTTTGCGTTCCACAACCCCATTTTGTTGGGGCGTGTAAACGCAGGAATGTTGGAAAATAACACCATTATCATTGAAAAAAGATCGGAGTGAAAGAAATTCACCACCATTGTCACTGCGAAAAATTTTAATGCGAGATGAGAATTGAGTGAAGGCATAGCTAAAGAATTGCTTGATAATCGATTGTGCCTCATCTTTGTGCCTCATTAAAAAAATCCAAGTGAAACGTGTATAATCATCAACAATGGTAAGAAAATAATGGGCGCCAGAAAGTGAAGAGTGCTTATAACGACCCCAAATATCACAATGAATAATATCAAATGGTTTTTCAGATGAAATTGAACTGGAACCAAAAGGTAAACGACTCTGCTTAGCCAAAGGACAAACATGGCAAGCATTATTGAATTGAACTGAAATATTGAGAAAATTCTTGGCAATAAAACTCAAACGAGAAGGAGACACATGCCCTAATCGGTTATGCCATAGATCGGTAGATTTTGTGGTGAGGTTGCAGGTTGATTGAGTGCGTGAGGATGAAGGTGAACTGGTTATGGATTTCTTCGCCGCTAACGCCACCAAGTAGTATAGTCCACCACGCTGCTTACCCAAACCAATCATCTTCCTCGTAGCCAGATCCTGCAAAATACACCAGTATGGGAAAAAAGTTACTGAACAGTTCAAGCCTCTTGTTAAACGACTAACTGACAATAAGTCAACTTTGAATGTAGGAACACAAAGCACATCTCTGAGATAATAAACTGAATTTAGAGGAAAAGATCCTGTGGCAACTATTGACGCTTTCTGTCCGCTTGGTAACAATACCGGTGGTAATGAAGAACCTTTCTTTTCAGATAATAAATTGGGAGAGGAAGCAATATGATCCGTCGCGCCGCTATCAATGATCCAGCGACGGGAAGAGATTTTAGACAAACCTGGTTTGGCAACTGCGGCATTAGCTTGAGGTTTAGCACCTTCTTTGTCTTTAGTGCCCAAGAAGCTAATAAGCTCCTGAAGTTGTGCTTCTGTAAAAGTAGAATTCAAGAATCCTTCTTCATCTTTGGTTTGTCCATCAGAGACTTGATTTGCAGAACGACCATGGCTTCTATCATTCTTGGGACGGTTGGATTTATTCTTTGGATGACCTGGTGGATAACCAATCAACTTGTAGCAAGTTTCAACAAAGTGCCCCATATCACCACAATAGGTGCATTCAGGACGTCCTCTGGAAGAGCCTTTGCGACGCCTATCTTGATTAGATTGCTGTCCACTTTGCAAGCTGTTGGAGGATTGATCAAAATGGTGTTCCATTCTGCCTTGTCGGCTAGAATTATTTTGCCTATTATTTCTAACGGCCATAGCTGCTCCACCATGTGAATCTGGAGCATGTGTAGTCCCAAGTTGTCTCTGCTTTTCATTTTGACAAATTGCTGCGTAAGCTTGTCGAACTGTGGGAAGAGGATTCATTAAAAGTATCTGACCTCTAGCAGCACTGTAAGATTCATCCAAACCCATCAAAAACTGCATCAATTTCTGTCGGTCTTGTTGAGCACCACAGGTACATGAGGAGGCATCAATATATGAAGCTAATTCATCCCAGAGACTCTTCAACTTGGTGTAATAGGCTGAAACAGACAGCTGATCTTGTCTATGGTAAGCAATCTCTCGCTGGATTTCAAAGATGCGAGGGGCATTGCTTTGAGAGAAACGCTCACGAAGGTCTTCCCAGACTGCACGAGCAGTAGTGTAATAGATTACACTATCAGAGATTTCCGGGGCTACAGAATTAATAATCCAAGAATGGATCATATCATTGCACCGAGACCAAGTCGCATAATCATCAGGATACTTTTCTGCTGAGGGTGGTTTGATGACACCGTTGACAAAACCAAGCTTGTTCTTGGCGTTTAGGGCTATGGTCATGGCTCTCAGCCATGTGGAGTAATTATCTCCATTGAGTGGTTTAGAGACCAAGACTAAGCCGGGATGGTCTGAATGATGAATGAAGAAGGGGTTTGAGATGTCAGCTTTTGGGGCATCTGATCCTTCTCCCATGATGTTAAGAGATTGAGGAATGAAGCTTGCTGCACGAGAAGATAAGGCACAGCGGCAAGAGAAAGAGTCAGGATTTTACTCCTGCTCTGATACCATGAAAAGAAGAAGATATGGCTGAATTGAATTATCATTGATCTGCAATCATGTACATATACAGTAGGTGAACGTGTCCTACACGTTTGTCTCTCCTATAAGCAAGCTATCAGCTATAACTACCAACTACAATCTAGGAATACAAAAGGTAACTGTTATATAAAGAATATCTCTACTTTATATACAAGATAAGTTAGATTATTTTCCTAACAAGGTCAATACTCATGAAATGCTACACCACAGAAAACTCCACCTGGTACTTAATCTAGATCGCACCCTGCTGGATCACGCGCAACTCAGTGATCTGACCCCTGAAGAAGAAGAATATGTAAAGACTTTAACGATGGATCATCCTCTGCCTTTGCAAGATGTTCTCAAAGTGCAAGATTGTCCCAAAATGAAGCCTATAATTTTCAAGCTTAGGCCCTTTGCGAGAGCCTTTCTGAAGGAAGCCAGTGACATGTTTGAAATTTATGCATACTCAAATGCTTCTCGATATCTTGTGTGGAAAATGGTTGAGCTACTCGATCCTACAAATGAGTACTTTGGTCATAGAGTGATATCGCGTGAGGATTTCATTAGCACCTTTGCTGGAAAGAAGTGTCTTGATCTTGTGCTTGCCCAAGAGTCTACTGTTCTGATCCTTGATCATAAGAAAGAGACATGGACGGAGCAAAATCAAAATAATATAGTACTAACGCAGAAGTATCAGTTCTTTAAAGGAAGGAGTGAACAAAACAGTGAGTTCAAGTCCCATTGTGAGTTGAAAACTGATGAGGGGGCGTATCTTGCAGTCATCCTTCAACATCTTAAGCTAATTCACAGCAGCTTCTTTGATGATCAAGTGATGTGTGACAACCTTATTGAAAGAGATGTGAGGAAGGTGTTGAAAAATCTTCGGCAACAGAAGCTGGCAGAGCAGTTGGGAACTACTTGTGATGAACAAATGGATCTATCGACCACACAGGTGGCTGGGGCTCACGTTGGACTACCTGCTCGTTCATTGCAAATGGATTTTCCTGCTCGCTCACAGGAGGTTGCAAGTAATTATGAGATGGCAAAAAGGCGTAACTTAACGATTGATCATGGGGGAACAACAAGCAGCACAGATCATCAGGAGATCGGGGTTGTTTCTGCTTCTTCTTTGTGTGATTATTGTGCCAACTTTGCTGACAGATACGGTTTTCTACACGAGGGGCTCTTAACCACCCTAAGTGCTGAACACATTTACCGTTTGCACAAGCACAACACACAGAAAATGCTAGTCCACAAAAAACTCCACCTGGTAATTAATCTGGATCACACCTTTCTGAGTCACACAAGGCTCAGTGATCTGACCCCAGAAGAAGCAGAATATTTAAAGGTCCAAGAAGATTCCCAAGATATTTTCACAGTGCGAGTTCCTCCAAAAATGAAACCTATTATTATCAAGTTCAGGCCCTTTCTGAGAACCTTTCTGAAGGAAGCCAGTGACTTTTTCGAAATTTATGCATATGCAAATGCTCCTCGATCTCTTGTGTGGAAAATTGTTGAGCTGCTCGATCCTAGAAATGAGTACTTCGGTCGTAGAGTGATATCGCGTGAGAACTTTTGTAGCACCCACCGAGGAAAGAAGTCTCTTGATCTTGTGCTTGGCCAAAAGTCTGCTGTTTTGGTGGTTGATGATGAAGAAGACGGATGGCAGGAGAAAAATCGAAATAATGTAATGCTACTGGGACAGTATTGTTTCTTCAAAAAGACGAGTGGCAAGAAGAGAAAACGGAAGTCCCTTTGTGAGTTGAAATCTGATGAACGGGCTGCTTCTCTTGCATCTCTTCTTAAACAGCTTAAGCGAATACACAACAGGTTCTTTAATGATGAAATAATGTGTGACAACCTTTTCGACAGAGATGTGAGGGTGCTGTTAAAAGTTGAGTGGGACTCTAATATTGACGATAGCCTTCAGTTTTGGAGGAAGGCAGTATCAAATTGTATGCGAAAAAAAATTGTGGCGTCCTTTAATTATCAACCGAAGAATCTGGCGGAGCAGTCATCCAGAGCTACTTGTGTTGAGGAACAAGTGGATGATCCATCGTCATTGGAGGTTGCAGAAGCAGCTCATGTTGGAAAGTCACCTGCTCGTTCGTTCCATCTGAGTTGGATTGACATATCAATCCGTTTGTGGCAGAAGAGTAATGTAGAAAAGAACCCAGTTATGATTGAGGATAGCGAATTTACCTGCAGCTCATGTGGTTGCAGCTCATATGTGAACACCCCGGAATCCCTTTGTCGATCCCTTTATAGCAGAGACGAGTGATGAAGACAAGTTTCCTGTTACTGATTGAGGATGACGAGATTAGGCAAGAGATGGAAAGAAACAGCGAGACAAGTTAGGTAGTCTGATTAAGTTATGTGATGACATGCATCACAACTTTTTGTATATGAACTTGAAGTAACTGTGACTGATGGTGCTAATTTACATCTTATTTGTTGTAGCGAATTTGAGTTTGACATATAGTTTGAGCAAAATATCCTTGCAAAACACTGGGACTATATATTAAAGAGCAAAACACTAGGACTATATATTAAGGAGGCTCCTTGCAAAACACTAGGACTATATATTAAAGAGGCTCCTTGCAAAACGCTGATGAGCCATTTTTTTAGTCTACCTCCTCCCTGATATATTTGGAGCTTTCTGTAAAAATGGAAAAGGATTTGGATGTAGGTTCTACAATGTTTTTTAAAATATATATTCACTTCTTCCTATAGATATTGAGACGTTTTGTTTGTTTGTTTGTTGGGTGGGTTTTTGTTTGGCAAGACTGCTTTGGGTTTTCCATCTAACTTGATGGAATTCATGAGTCATGACTATTTGGTTTCTTCATTCGTAAGGTAAACCACATTTTCAGACCAAAAAATACGTTTTACGTATGTTGTTTTCGTTTTTTATTTATTTATTTTTGCTTTCTGTATCCAATTTTGGAAGAATCATCACCCTCGAGCTTTTTCCTCTATACATTTCATTCTCATTTCTGACCCCCAAGCCTCACTTGATGCTTTTATAACTAGATTTTCGATATTCAGACGTGGATACACACAGTTGTGCACCATTTTTACGTTGTGGGATGCACCTGCGAGTTTGCTCTTACAGTAATGCACCTGCGAGTTTGCTCTTACAGTAATTAATTATCGAATCGTTGGGAGTATATTTGTCAACATAAAAGTTGTTAAATTTGTTTGATGTCAATGGCAAGTGATGCAGAATATCCACTTCAATATCTTAAACTATAGTGAAGTTAGTAGCATAAGACGGCATTAGTTTAATCAAAGTCATCCAGGGCAATAGTACTGTATTCAACTATGATGCCATACAAGGTTCATCAACAGAATAACAAAAACATTCAACTGAAGTTGCATGATAGGGATTGGGCACTAAAAACAATATCAGTTCCACTCAGAAAAATGCGGATCAGTGAAGTCTATTGTAACATAAATACTTGTTACTTTCTATGATAAATCTATGCCTCACTGTTTCAATATTTCATTTTCAAAATTAATTTCTATTTTAAAAATGCAGTAATTCTTTGATACATGCATCTCTACGATACAGCTCCCCATCCGGTTGCTTTGGCCATTTGATAGAACCCAACATGACCACCTTGACTTGCCTTCCCATTAGCGTTTCGATAGACTAGCATATTTCACTTGTATTAGCAGCTTGGAACTCAGCCAATGCCCTCTTGGTAGATTCTCCATGTCAAAATTGAAGTTGACTTGGCATTTCAACAAGCACTAGATGATTCTTCTCTAGCTTTCTCTGTGACTGCCTCCTTGTCTGAGTTGCTTGCATCTCCGGTATTTGCCTGACTAGTTTGTGCCTGAGAATCTGAAACAATTCCCAAAACTACCAATATAGACCTGAAAAAGAAAATATCCAAATCAAGTTCCTCAATTAGCTACTCAGGATTCCCCATTAAGAGAGCTTTAATGTCAAATGAGACGGATTTTTCGTTCACCTTGGAAGTGAAGATTGGATATCTGGTTGGCTAGCATGGGCAACCAAGGGTGCTTTAGAGCTGCAGTTCTCTTAAACGCATTTTAGCTGTGCTGGAGGTAGCTGAATGACAATAACATAGACACCATTGGTAAGGATGTAAGAACAACAGTTTCTACGAAAAAAGTTGGTTGCACGGTCCAAATCTACACACTAAGATGAAAAATAGGTGTAGAAATGGGAAATGTCCATCAAGGATAAAGATTTGACATACTCAGCAAGAAAGTTTAAAGAAGAAAATTAAGCTAATTAGAGAATAAAGACAGAAAAAGAGGTTGACAAAGAAAGGAAGAAGAGAATCTCCGGTATTGCTTCAATATGTGAAACCTTGATCAATATAACAAATCCTCCAACCCTGTTATGTTAAGGTCTATTCACATCAGCAACGACCAAAATAACAACCTAATTACGAGATGATAATCTGAAATAGAGATTGATAATTTTTCAAACAAAACCCAAGTTTAAATTTTATAAATATAGATAAAACAAATCTCTTTTTAAGCTTGTGCCGCAATTTAAGTCTGTCACAGAATTATAGTAACTGCAAGGAGAACGCAACATGTATGCACCTGAAGCAACACGCCGCCAAATGACTGAGGCTTTGTCAAGAATGAACACTTCAGGAATCCACCCACAACTTTGGGTATTTCCATATATGCAACAGTTCATCAATCAAATTAATAAAATATAAATTAGATATGGCAAGCAACAAGCAACAGTTCTTTTCAGCACCATATGCTGTACTCTTATGATTGTGTGATGCAATCTAGCATAGGTGCAGCCCATGGTCTCTAGCTCTGCGAGTGATGCTGATCTTACCAGTGCAGGAAAAGACCTATAGCTTGCAATACTGTGTGCACGAACAGTAAAGGAAGGGGTATCTGCTCAACCTGCAAGTAGGAATCTTGTTTTTCATTAGCATATGCTTGAAAGAGGTGGTAACCAAAAGTAAAGTTCACAACGGTATGATATTACAAACCAATTGATTCAGAACTTTGGCAAGAACTTGTTGGTTGAATATCTGTCGCTGCTCAAAACATGCATTGCATGCATCTGTGACCTGCAAGTCAGTCATTAATTATCGTCCCCCAGAACGACTTCCAACCAAGAAAACAAAAGAAGACATGCCTTCTTTAAAGGAATTCCATCTCTGTCGGGATCAATCCCATGGATAGCAATCAATACTTCAGCTGGAGCGAGAAGAGGACCAGAATGGGACGATCCCTGTACAATCACAATGTAGGATCAAGAAGAGTATAACAGATACTTTACAAGCATATTTAAGTCTTTTAATGAATCTTTCCTCACAGTAAGAACACAGATACACTTCGAACACTTGATTGCCAAGAATGAACAAAGGAAACATTACCTGTAGTGTGCCAGTTACTGCTGCTTGGAACTTATCCAGGGAAAGATTCACAAGTTGGGAAAGATTAACATAACCTAACAAAGACTGGCAAATAAAGCTCTAACAAAAGAAAAGCTTGCCGACTGACAATCTGAAAACAATGTAAAGCATAATTGAAAGTATAAAGGATTGAATGGAACTTAGTTTACTCGGAATTTACGCAATACAAGATGGAGAATGTCATGTGAAAGCAGCACATGCAATCATGGCAGTTATATGGATTGTGTGGAAGGGGATAAATTCCCAATGGAAGGAGCATAGCATTGGTGTCTTTATGAGCATCAAAGTTTAGATAGTTTCCTTTATCTTAATATTCAGCTTGAATGAATGATAGTAACTAAACAATGTATAATGAGTTTCTTGAAATTTTCTGCATTCTTGATTGGGTGAATGTTGTGGAAAAATAATTGTTTAGATTTAGTACAAAAAGAAAAATAAACAAAAAAAATTCAGAATCAATTAAGCTATTTGTAACCAACAAAAAAGAATCAACTAAGTTATTAAGACTATAAAAATGGCTTATCATTCAGCATATACCACATGCAAGATAACAATTTGGCAAAAAAGCATAGGTTTATACTAGACTCCACATCATTCTAAAAGTCCATTGTCAAGAATTGTTTAGCTAGATACCTATAGCTCAACCACACACAAGAAGTTCATATAAAGAAATCTGTGTAACAGGTAACCACCAACATAACCACAGATTGCATGGTAGACCCAATTAGGAAATGAGAGAATGGGAACGAACCTCATCTTTTGGTATAAATGGTAATGTTGGCGTGAGAATCTCAATCTCCTGTAATTATTCACAACCAACCTATATTAGTTTAAAGCTTCAGTACTTCTAAAATGAGCATTAGAAATTGTTCAAAATACCTTCAGTTTTGAATCATATAACTTCCTAATGGTAAATATCAGCTCTTGAGAGGGAACTGCCCCATCTGTCAGTGTATGCAAAACCTGGGGAAAATAACCAAAGGGCAGTTGGGCATAAAAGGTGTGATTTATGATTAGATAGTGTGCGCAGAACTATCATGTCAATAATAGAAAACCTGCATCAGGAGGTTCTAGCTTCCAGCCGGATGGTCTGAAATAATATCAAGAATATCTTGTGACGAGACCATTGTAGGCACTAGTTTTGGAATATGATGATTAACTGCCTGCACTGCACCAAACAACTGATAAGAAGAAACACCACATGGGCCAGTAAATTGCAAGCACTATGCTCATTTCTACGCTAATAAACCTGCTTAACTGCCTTTGATGCATTTCAATAAACAGAAAATATTTGGCGAAAAAGAGAGTGCTTCTGAAATCAGATTACACAATACACAACTTATGTTAACTTCAACAAAAATTAATTAAAATTGAAAAGAAAAATCACCAAATGAACATAAGAAGAAACTATATAGGATAAAGTCAAACCTTTGTGCACAGAGCAAAATACAATGACAAACACCGCTCTGCCTCGGCAATTAAAAGTGGTGACATACTTTCAGAATTGCATGATTGACGAGTGTCAGAGGAGATATCTTGGTTGCCACTCACTGCTGGAGGTTCATTCGAAATTTTTTTCTGAGTCAGAATCCTGTGACAAAAGAAAATTTGATGTTAGAAGACTAAATCAAGTTAATAATAAAGTGAAAACCCACGTCAGCAATGCATAGATTAGAACCTTTTGGGATTCAGCATCCAACCTTGTGAAGTAATTGGTAGTTGAGCCAAAGTAGAAGTACTCAAAGAGATCTGTAAAGTAGAGCTGATATTGTTTTAGGCATTGGATATCTCTATCATAGTTCAACGATATTCAAAACTGACCAGCATACAAATAAATATACAACTAATGAAAAAGAATAAGATTCAAATACAAAGATAAAGAAGAACTCGAAACAAACTGATCTTCAAGATGGAACAAGAAAAACAGCAACCAAATAAACAACTAATGAAATAATATATGATTGAAAAACAAAGATAAAGTACTTTATTCAAATAATTTTCATACGACCATGACCAATTAACAGAAACAAACTAAACTAAAAAGCATAAACCAAATATTTTAAAACTCAGTTCTACGCTTCTCCCCTATTTTTCAGCATGTTCATACTGAAGCCATTGAAGCTTAATTACATCATCTTTCATGGTGGCAAACATCTCTCTCTTTTCTTTATTCAAAAAGAGTCGAGTTGCAAACAACCACAAAGTGCTCCCAGGCTCGCAATAAGGGACAGACTCAAGTGCTTTCATTGCTTCAGCAATAGTATAGCTTTCTGTGCTTCTCACACTGTTTGATGTTCCAGCACTCTTATTCTCAACTACATCAATAAAACAATCTATTTGTTGAGATAACTTTGTAGCACCTCCCACCTTCTGCTTGCCTAAAACAATGGGTCCTTTAGGTTTCTTTTCCGCTTTAGCTTGTAATTCAGCTTCATCAGTCAATCTTTTTTTCCCTCTCCTTGAAACACCTTCCTTACCCCCACTTCTTTCTATTGGAGTAAAATCCACCGAATCATCACTGCCTTCAAGTGGAATGACATCATCCTTGCATATGTCTGATTTTGGAGATGGAAGGTTCCCACAAGAAGGTGCCCAAGCATGTTCACCAGTGGCTATAATGTTTGAAAACATTCTATCTAGCTTCTCCTCCAATTCAGGATTAAGACCTTTTTTACGCAGTTTTGCATATTCGGGATTGACCTAATTTTGGAGAGAAACGTTATCAAATGAAATAAGGATACTATAGTTAATTGACAACGTAATCTAGTAATGAAGTTACACACCTGAATCTTACTATGCCACCATTCGGCAGGTGCATCAACAGTGCCCTTGCTAGGATTCCACCCTAAACCAGTTTCCTTGCCAACTAGTTCTTTCCACAACTTCCATTCAATTTTAAGTGAATCCCATTTATTCTTCAATTGAGTTTCATCATAGTTATCGCCGGTTTCTTTACTGAAGTTTACTACCAAACTCTCCCATCCTTCTCTGTCAAAATGAGTATTAGGACGACGTCCAGCATCCACCAACTTGATGCACAGATCACAAAATTTGGATACATTATAATCATTCCATACAGCTTTAACTTGTGATCCACTTCCCCCAATTTCATTAGTATTCTTCCTTCCCATCTCTATTTTCAATGTAAAATTTGGTTTAAGTTTCTATCTCTATCTTTATTTTGTGAAAATTGAAATAGAAGTACCCAAAAAAAAAAAAAGAAAGACCAAGTGCATTTTAACCTGATGACATTGCATCCTAACAGAAGTGCTGTACAAAGCATGCCAAGAATTTTGATAGTTTCAGAGTCTAAAATTTAACTACCGGTTAACTAGTACATCAAAGTACTATATAGACAGTGTAGAGACAAATTAGGAAAAAATATGCATATGAAAATTTCTATTTGATGAGGTGAAAACAGATTCCACACAACAGATTCTTCAATAAAAGATAGATCACTATGTAACAGACCTGTCTACATCCTACACTACAATAGCAGAAACCAAAGTCTTGCACTAGTTGTCAATCATTGATCAGTTTTGGAAGCGAAATCATTACTATGGATAAAAATTTAGAAACAACCAGTTGGATCAATAGCCATGTGGATAATAGAACAACAATCCATCTAGTTTACAGAATTTCAGGAAAGTATCATTACCTGAGACCACAGCAGGAACAGCAAAACACACAACTATGAAGGATAGATGAGCAAACCCAGCAGAAGTAATGGAATGAAATCTTAAAAATGAATTGCAGAAAAGGCATACATTACAGCAGATATAAACATCACATAGTAGCAACAAGCCCATTTTGCAAATTCATGTCTTCAACTCGTTTTCTTGTCACTCAAATCATATGGCTTGTAATTCATGAGCATATAAACAGCGGAAGCAATAGAAGAAAAAGGGAAAAAAAGAATCAAAATCTATCTCATGTATATATTTTCACAAGATTGATGCCATGAGTATATACACAGATCAAGGGAAGCAATAGAAGAAAACGAAAAAGATGAGAATCATATAGGAAGAAATAAGCAAAGAAAGACGATTGATGATACCCGTGTGTATATATGGTTTGTTAGAGCTGATAAGTAGCCGTCTCTTGACTCTCTCCCGCCAATGGAGGAGCAGGCCTCTGTTCTTGGCGCCTAGTGTTCTTACCGATAAGAACAGATTATTTAGAGAGGATAATGACTGATATTTTCTATAATGGATAAGGGTGTTGTTGGAAATTTATTGTTTTGAGTGAAAGCAACTTCTAAAAGTAACATAAAAGTATATGAAGATTGTATTAATTGAATTGAATAATCTACTCAGTATAAGGAATGTTTCATGATGTGGATTGGGTGTAGATTGAAAAGGAAAAGTGATTGGGTTTAATATAATAAATTATTTTAAAATTAGATTTAAAGCTAATTTTCTCAAAAATAAAATAAAATAATAAAAACCTCTCGTTCTATTTGCGAAACTTCCACGTGTTCCACTTATTTTTCCAGGTTTATGGGTATTTCTGTCTTTTAACTCCAGTCTTTCCCTATTGCATTTGGATTCCTTTTCCCTTCACAATTCGGAAACGCCTTAATTCGTCCATAAATACCTATAGCCTTTTCCCCACTTCCGACTACTGAATCTCTGAATCCTCGTTCATCTCTTGATCGATCTGCTCCAGTTCTTCAATATCACTATTCTGAACCATGACGTTGGAGGCGAATTTGGCTGTTGCTGGTCGCCCTAAACCAACCATCGTGAATATAGTTTCCACCGTCAACTTGGGCTGCAAATTGGACCTAAAGAGGATTGCGAGCCGTGTCAGAAACGCAGAGTACAATCCGAAACGGTTTCATGCCATCATAATGCGAATCCGGGAACCCAAAACCACCTCTCTCATCTTCTCCTCCGGCAAGATGGTCGTCACCGGCGCCAAATCCATAGAAGAGACCAAATTTGCGGCGAGGAAGCACAGCCGAATCGTCCAGAAAGTAGGGGTTGACGGAGGGGTTAAGGTACAGTTTATGGATTTCAAGATTCAAAACATCGTGGCATCCTGCAATGTCAACTTTGCGGTCAGGCTTGAGACTCTTTCCTTCTCCGATACTACTCTTGGGTGTGCCTCGTACGAAGCCGAGATTTTCCCGGGGCTGATATACAGGGTTCTGAAACCCAAGGTTGTCCTCCTCATCTTTGCGTCGGGGAACGTTGTCATCACTGGGGCCAAGAGCTTCGAGAATCACACGCTCAAGGCCTGGGAGCAAATGTACCCTCTTATTGCACAGCACCGGAGAAACTGCCCCGTCAACCTTGTAACATCACCGGTCCAAGAAAAAAGTGCACCAAAAAGAGGAAGAAAAAAGAGTGTTCCATCCAGTTCTGCCTCTGAGCCAGTTAGTTGCTTTTGATGTTGTTGCAAGGGAATTGTATTTAACTAAATTGTAAATTTGTCGTTGAACAATTAATGCAATTACCTTTTCATTAGGGTATTTGTTTGTTTCTTTTCTCTCTCTTCTCTTTTCTTGAGTTTCTGTTGTTGAGCTGGTTTTCTAATCAGTGAGAAAAGATGATGGAATTACCATTACTTGAAACTTGAAAGTGAAAAAGAAAAAAGTTTACAAAAACTATGATTCTGGGAGCTGATAATGGTCACTTCCTTGTCTGTTCAGACATTGTCTAAACCCCCCATACTCAAACTTTAATGTTCGACCGGGAAAGGTTGCTTGAAAACTGAGGATTATTCTCCTATAGATTTCCTATGCATAAAACGATTATCAGTTTGGTCTCAAGGTTGCTTGAAACAGAGTTCTGCACATTTGGGAATGCCTGGAATGATCTGAGCCATAATTGTACTAACTAATGATCTGAACCATAATTGTACTAACTATTAGGCTGACTAGTCGTATAGTTCTTACTGTTTACATAAGAAACAAGAAAAAGAATATAATCCTTCCTGATCATGGCAATAAAATTCATGACACAGCTAGCTGATCCTGGTATTTTGGTATTTTAGTTGTTTCCATGGTTAAAGATTGAAGATGGGTTGAAAGAGAGAAGACCCATAGAAGTTGGCATGACCAATTTGCAGAATGAACAAATTGGATCAGTATGAGTCGTTACAACTAAATCTAAGACTGATAAATAATAGATGTAGAACAGAACATAAACAGGAGTTTGCATCCACCAATAATTTACACAATCAAATCCCCTCCCTGCTCTGAACAATACCTAAGAATTGACCAAAATCTTAAAATCCCAAATGAATCGTGCTAATCAATTTCCCAACACTCACTTGATAATCTACTGTTGCAAATTTTTTGACGATTTCATTCTAGAAGACTCGCTCTCCAGTAGCAAAAAGGTTCCAAAAGATGGTTGTCATGAAATAGAGAGCTGCGGTGACCGTTAGGAATGCCTGAAACGATCCCAGCCATTGTACAAAATAGCCTGTTCCTATTGTGCTGACTATTGCTGCAAGTGTCCCTACTGAATTTGAAATCCCTGTTGATACAGAATGTTATCGTATCAGCTAACCATTTCAACATAGAGGAAAATAGAATACAATCCTTCCTTCCAATAACTTACCATGGAGAAACCCGGCGGACTCAGGAGCTATATCCTGATCAAATTAAGCAGGAGAATATCAGATTGGAATGAAGTGCACCATAATATATAGGAAGCAGTCTACTGCATTAGTTTGACTGTTTTTCAATATGATCATTGGATGGGTGGAACTTACTTGTATATTGAGGAGAAAGCCAGCTTGACTGAAAGAGCTCAAACATAAGGCTGCTGTAAGGAGTACCGCTGCAGCCGTGGGTGTGTTGGCATAGTTCAAGCACAGCAATGACACTCCAGGCCCAATGAAGCCAATGGACTGTTTGGTACACATACATGTCAAAATGGTGCATTAAAACATGTATATGTTCAAGTGAGTTTACTGTAAATCAGCATTTGATACAAAAGACTTTGCTTTCCTAATTGGATTCAATTAAATTCAACTTAGACTTTCCTTATAGAAGCAGATTCCATCAAACAGATAATTTAAACAAGTAAGAAAATTCCCTGTCACATGGTGCATGATTTTTGTTTCAAATTAAGATTTATTCAAGAACTCCTGTTTCCCTTTTGCAGACAATTCTTTTATAAGATCGAAGAGGTACTATTTTGCTCTATAATTATAGTGACACCCAAAAGAGATACCTGCATGATCTTTCGGACTATCGTCAAAGAGTAGCCAGCCTTGATTAAGGAATCTGATGTTGTGCCAGCAATGCAGCTGGAAATTGCCATTGTTCCCCATGGAACAGCACTAAACCAAGCTGCTTGTTTCAAGTTTACATTAAATACCTATAACAATGGAAAATATAAAAAATACATTATTTCGAATGATAGTAAGTTGCCAATAGTAGTATATAAATAACATACTGATATGATGATATAGGTGAATATAAGCTCTGAGATATGTCCAGATAAGTCCTGAGCTTTTGGTGGGTAGTGCTTGAGCAATATTTAGGGTTAATGGTGCTACCATGCACAAAGATCTAGTAAAATGAACTTACAGTCTTGAAATAAATAGGCATCCAAGAAAGCAGAACAAAGTATCCCTGCAACATGATGGACCATACCAAAAACACAGAAAAAGGGAATTAAGGACCACCACCAGATAAAAGATTTCACTAAACAAAATCACTATTACTATATATTTGTAGCAACTAGTAAGCAAACTCACCCAATTATTAGTTATGTTGGCAAATATAATACTCCATGTTGGTAGTTTTGATAGTAGGAGCCGCAGAGGTGGGAACTTGTCGTTGCTTACTGGAGAATCAGATTTTCCGGCTTGGATCAACCGGAGCTCTGATTTGCTGATGAAATCACTCTCTCTTGGATCATTTGTGACTGTATATGTCCATATTGTCAACCAGAGCAGTCCAATGGAGGAGAAGAGAATAAAGGGACCAGAAAATCCCATTGATGACAGCATAACTGGAGTTAGTAGTAAGCCGGTAACATTGCCAAGATGAAACCCAGCCATAGAAATTCCAACTGCACTAGCTCTTTCATGGGTCGGGAACCACCTGCTCAAATTTACACATAAACATATCTTAGTTGTCTAATGAACTAGTTACCAAGTACTGTACACACACAAAATCTGTTTAAATCCTGGCTTACGAAGACGTCAGTTGGTGAACAAATTTGACCCTAACATTATTGTAACTAAATTACAATATCAAGGATCAAAGGGGCATTACCTTGATAAGAGGGTGCTCATGGAAGGCAGGGCCACACCTTCAGCGAGTCCAAAGAAGGCACGAACAGCCAATAGGCTGGTTGTAGAATGGTTGGCAGCCCAGGGAGTGAGGAGAGTGGCCAAAGACCACATGGCCACACCCCATGCCATCACTCTCTTCCCTCCATATCTGTCTACTAAGGCTCCTCCGATTACTGATGAGAAGATATATCCCCATAGAAAGGATGACTAGAAAATGCATCATTCACAATTCCACATACTAATTGTCAGTATAAGAAGGGAAACAAAGCAAATTGAAAGGAAAAAAAAAAAAAGCAAAATACATGCTAAATGTTGTCATCATACGAAATCCAATCCATCAGAGAAACATTTATGCCCTTAAGTTTCAGACATTCTGATCAATTTAGGGGAGTTTAGCAGTTTGCTATGTGGGTTCCAAAACTTCCAACATTCATACCGTGTCAAGCAGACATAAATTATTTATTCTATAACTTGACACTGTGTCAATTCATCAATAAGAGCAATGCTAGATGACCATATATTCGATCATGTTAGATTAACCACCTTAACATCTCTGGAAGAAGTTCTTCTGGTACCCAATGCAAAATTACAGTCCATGAAGTGAGAGACAATTCATGACATATTTGGTCCCACCAGATTAATTCTAATGGTCTTTCTCTCTATATACTCATTCAAGCGCACCAGATGCAAAGAAATTTTTTCACCTATATCAACCAAACGAATCGACATTGAAAAAGGATCAAACTTTGCTACAAAATTGAATCCAAAAAGGTATTAAAGCAATAGAATTTAACTCCTAATCTAAGAAAACCAACTAAAAACTTAAGACTTTGGAGTAGTACCTGAACAACACCCAAGAAAGAACTGCTCCAACCCTTTTGAGCTGCAAGTGGAACAATGGCCACAGACATGACTACTCTGTCTGCATTACAAAGACACATCACACAAGCCACTAAAGCCACAACCTTGAACCTCTCTGGCACTCTCACTAGAGATCCTCTCTCTCTTCTCCCAATCATCATCCCCCTCTCTATGCCCTCTGCTGTACACGTCACCACACATGGTTTCCCCAGAAGCCTCTCTGTTCTTTCTCCCCTGTTTCTTCCTAAACCATAAGCAAAACCCTCCACCCATTTTGTGGGTTTTGCTTGGTGGAGCAATCTAGGCCTAAGCCCCAACTGGGTTGTCCTTGCATTGATCAAAGTCGATGGGGAGGCTGAGAAACGATAAGGGTGTGGGTTAGGTCTCGAGGAATGTAGTACAGATTTGGCAGGAGTTACAGCCGCCATGGCAGTAACAGAGAGAGAAGACGAGAGAATATTTAGAGACGGATCCGTTAACAAAATGAAAATTATCTACTCATAATATCATTAACGTACAAAATTTTAAAAGAGCGCGACTCTTTTATATAGAAACCATGAGGAGTAATAGTTAACACAACTACACAAGGGTGTTTGGTGGGGGGAATTAAGGAATGGGGTCATGAAACTTCAACGTAGAGAATTGAAGATCAAGAAATGGAGTTTGGGGGTTGGTGAGAAAGGGAATGGGGACCCAGAGATTAGTCGTCTTCCTCTTGGATAGTTGGAACAAATGGGAAAACTCTGAAGACTCCTACGTGGTCACACGTGTTGCTCTGCTTCCAGCCTTCCTTTGTTCTCACCAACCTCGGTGACCAGGTGGCTCAGCTACCAACAACTATTTGGCTAGCTACTTCCGCCTCTAAAATCGGGAGAAGGTATTCGGTGCCGGTGGATGACCGCCGCCGCAGCGGGATAGGGTGATTTGGGTCATTATGAGGGTTAGGTATTAGAAGTTGATGTAGTGTTTTAGAATTGATAAGCTGAAGATGATATAGTTATCTCATTTAAATTTTATAATTGATGAATTCGACTCGTTACGTATTATAATTGTGATTCACTTAAAATGATTTTTTTTTTCCCTTAATTTTGAGATGTTATAGTCTCCATGTTTTCCCATTAAATTCAATAAAACCAGTTTTACATTTCAGTTCATTTAAAGAAGATAGCCAAAATTAAAATTTAACCCAAAATTTTCCATAGCCGTGTATGGTAATAAAACTCGGTTAAACCTTTATTTCAACCGAGTTTTTTTTTTTTTTTTTGAAAGGTTCAACCGAGTTTTATTACCATACACGGCTATGCACAAAGTTTAATGAAACTTTACAAATACCTATAACACCCTCACTCTTTTCTTAAAATGACAACGTCCTATCCATTTTTTTGTTTTTCTTTCCTCTCTCTCCCCCTTCCTTTCTCTTCCACTCTCCCTCTTTTTCATTGAATCTCTCTGTTGGTTACTTCTTCAATTCTTTTAGGTTGGTTGTTTTTGTTCTTTTGTTTCTTCAGCTAATCACCACTGATGTTTAATTGTATTGAACCGAATAACATTCCCTACCCTTCATTGCTCAGTAACATTCCCTACCCTTCATTGCTCAGTACGTAACATTCCCTACCCTTCATTGCTCAATAGCTTCATTGTTCATCTGCTTCCTTCAATTCTTCTTCTTCTGCAATTCGGATCCGTCTTGGTTTATGATTTGCTACTAAAGGGCTGCTATTAGATGCTTCTTGATGAATTAAATTGTTAATGCTCATGCTCTCTTGGTCTTGTGCCAAAATTACGTATTGGTCTTCAACATCTCCCAGAAACTACAAAAACATAAGCAAAAAGAAGAAAACTATAAAGCTCTCGGTTCAATACCTGTTCTTTTTTGCACAAGAATTACACTCGTTCTTCTTTTGCACAAGAGTTAAACCCAGAAGCTATAAAAACAGAAAGCAAAAGAAGTAAAAGAAATTTTCCATAATACAGTAATTCCCAGAATCATAAGAATTACCTTTGCCAAGTTGAAGTTTTATTATCTAATGGTTAATTTTTTGGGTAGCACTTTCGTTAATGGCTTCCCTTTCTCATGTTTTGACGATTTAGGGATTGAACTCACTTTATGAATAGTTGTGATTGAACCCAGTTTTGTATCGATATTGAATTTGACTTTAGCATCATGTGTAATTTGGTCATTATACATTGTCAAAGTATTTTTACACAATGAATTACCAAAAACATTTAAAATGCTTTTTATATTGATATTAATTTAAACACACAATTTACCAAACAGTTACATGTGTTATTTTACAACTAATTATTTTAACAGCTGAGTTTTCTCACAGTTGAGTTTTCCCAATTTAATACCAAACTAAGCCTGAAATACTAAAATAGCTAGTGAATTTTGGAGTTCTGCTCCACCAAGGTAAGCTAAATCTCAAATTTAAAAAAACGGTTGTTGTCCATTTATTCCAATTCTAGAGATTTTTTTCTCACTTACCCCATTAAGTTTTTTTAATTCCCCTTTACCCAAAACATTCTAAGGAGATATTCCCCAACACCTCATAAAGTTTTTTTTTGTTCTTTTTTTTTAGACTATTTTTACCCTCACCCCTTTGTTACATAGAGAGAGAGAGAGAGAGAGTGAAAGAGAGAGAAACCAGAGGAGACTTCGCCAGAACCACGTCACCGGTCGCGGGATTCCAATCACCGATCTCCGGATTTCGGCCAACTTTTGCCAGATTCAGATGATCTGCCGCCAGAATTTGATCATCGACCGCCGCCCACCGGACTTCTCTGAAAACCTCGCCAGAGGTCCCCAAAGAGGTCGTCAGAGATCTCATAGGTCGCCGGAAAGGTTGATCTCAATAGACCTCTAATGCCCCCCAATAGAGGCCCTCAATAGAACTTTCGGTCGCCGGAATGGGAACTAATCTCCCTAAATTTAGACAAAAAAACTTTGATTAAAAAAAAAAAACGAGGAGATTACATCAATTCAAAACATCTATTGCCCCCCAATAGACCTTTAACAGGCTTCTATTACGCTCCAATAATTTTTTTTTCTTCTTTTTTTCATTTTCTTTCCTGCTAGGCCTTCTGCCCCCATTTTACCAAAAAAAAAATGATTTGGGCACCCAGAAATGCTCTAGGCACCCACCTCTTCACTTTTCTTCGCAAGTTGCTGTTTTGAGCAAAAATGGAGAAAAAGCCGGGGCTGGAGAAAGGCCGGGACCGAAGAAGGACCTCAGTTGTTGTTTTGGGGCAAAAACGTTAAAACGGCGTCGTTGGCAGAGGAAGAGCGTCGAACTCAGAGAGAGAGAGAGAGAGCACTGGCTGAGAACCGAACCCTTCTTCCTTTTTCTCGACTGCGAATCCTCCGGTTTCGATTCCGATTCAAACTCCGATTCACTCTTGGCAACGATGACACTTTGAAGTCTCCGATCAACAAGGCCCGACTGAACCCGCGGCTTGCCGATTTGAGCTCGGAGAAGGCGAACACCCTCAGATCGGTGATTGTCAGAGTTAAGCTCGGACCGGCGATTGTAGTTGTTGTCGTAGCTGCTGGAGGCCTTGCTGAGGGACCGCGCCCACGAGATCTTGGACGGCGCATGAGAAACAACGCCGGGCTCGGTCTTGTCGTCATCGCCCTTGTCGCCGGGACCGGTGATCTGTATGTACGGGGAGGGGGGGAGAGAGAGAGAGAGAGAGAGAGAGAGAGAGAGAGAGAGAGAGAGAGAGAGAGAGAGAGAGAGAGAGAGAGAGAGAGAGAGAGAGAGAGAGAGAGAGGTCTCTGATGTAATTGTTTATTTTAGCTGAGGATAAAATTGTCTTTTTACGTTAAATTGGGTTAGTGGGAATAAAAATTTGTTGCTGGGGTAAGTGGGATAATTTTGGCTCATTTTGGTGTTTTGGATCAAGGACCCTTAAAATAATTTGAACGCTCGAGAATCTGAGTTTTAGTAAATTCTCTCTCCTTGCTAGCTAAACATAGCTAGAGAACTTAGGAAAAGTCAAATTCTGCTAGAGTATAATTTTATCCTTAAATTAACTGAATTTTAAATTTATTCTAAAACTAGTATGTTGGAGGTATACTGCGCAAGATAGCTATAAGAATAAAAGTCTGAGTAATTATATATACACATCCCTCTTTTATTATTATTATTTTTTTAAAAAAAAAAGTGGATTTCATTAAACGCATGCCAAGATGACCATTACATATCCTTCTGCTGCCTTCAACTAGACAGATCAAGAAGTCGTAGCAAGAGAACTACTGCAATACATAGAGACAGACCATCTATATTCGAACTAACTGCTCACTTATTTAAAAGTGAGCCTATAAACTATGAAAAATTAGCAAAGACATAGTAAATAGGCTCCTACCACAATGAACTAGATTTTTTCCTTCCCTTCAAGATAGGGCTTGGAGGATTACTCGAGTACAAAACAGTTAAGACTTCTTCAGTAGAGACCTTCGTTGCCTTAGTAGTTTTATTTTTGGATCCCAAAGGCCTTCCCCTATTCTTCTTTGTACTTGGCAACTCAAGTGATGGTTTTGGCAACATATCTTCAGCCGGCACCAACATACCTCTTGGAGTTTCTACAAGGCCCAAAGACTTGGCGCTGAATTTCGAAGAGAATTCAGGCATTTTAACCTTTTTTGCAGAGGCAACGGGACTTGATCTCCCCTCAAGCAAGTCAGACATCAAGAAATGCAATTTTTTTGGGGAGGGAAAAGATTTGCCCCTCTTAGCCTGACCTTCAGCCTCAACTGGAACAAGGGCAAGGGAGTCCCCATCACTAGGTTCCCTTACATTAGCATTTTTGATGATCACCGGCCTCCTTGGATTCCTGGACTTAAGACCCCCAAACAAAGATCGACCAACCGGTGGCAGAATGAGCGTAGTGATGCCCTGAAACCTAAATGTTCCCTCCTTGAACTGATGGCCGTGTAATCCAAGAAACTGGTGCGTGTGGTCCAGTTTACGAGCAACCGGTTGTTCAGTGGTTTTCACAGCAGATGGCACCATTTTAGGGTTGCATGGGCCTTTCTCATGAAAGACACAAGCATAGATATCACACATGCCCACCATATTTTCGAACAGAAAGTGCACCTCCTGCTCAACACCCTTAGCAAACTTTAGGGTTTTTTTTTTTTTTTTTTCCAGAAAGAATGGTTTCAAGATCGAGTGGGATACCCGAACTCTAATCTCCCTTGTGGCATCAAATAGCTTACCATCGATGTCCAGATACTTCCCCGCTACCGTAGCCACACTTGCAATGGTTTTCCGTTGTTCAAACGCTGGAGGGCATATCGATTATACTAACCCAGAAGAATAAATCGAGCATAGGCACCGACCGCAGCGGTGCAATACCATCATAAGGCTGCAATACCACGAGAGTCCGGTTAAAACTCCATGGTCCACCCATCAACACCTTCCTGTAATTACTCTTGAGATCAAATGAGAACAAAAACCTATCTGGTGTCCTCTGCTGGACATTAAAACCTTGGTCAAAACCCAAACACGCCGGAAATGGCGCTTCAGATCCATTGTCGTTGTTGGCTTCGTGGTGAGGGGTCGGGCCAAGAGATAGGACTGCGAAGTACACTGTGCACCTCCCTCAGTCATGCTGGAAATGTCAACAACGTCATTGCTTGCGATGGCGAGCGAAGTAGCAAAGTTTCTGGTAACTGAGTCAATGTTTGCCATGATAGGCAGCGAGATAGAGTAGAAGATCGGTGGGTGTGGTTGCAGAAGCCACCGACACAGATGCCGGAATTGGATGCTAGGGTTTCTAGGTTTACGCGGCCGTCCACATCCCTCTTTTATTAATATACACCCCATAAAAAAAAAGTTTGCCAATTTTTTCCCATGTTTCCTTTCCTAATCATCATTCTTCTTTCTCACATCAACGAGGTTGATATATAGTTAATTAGAAGATTGAATAACTTAACTTTATTACCTTTATTGTTCTTCTAATTGAAAAACTTGATGCCTCTAAGATTTTAAAAGATTCAATGTCAATATCTTCATGATTATAAGGATCATGATGATGTATTCATGTATATAAGATATATTTGATGGTTTTATAATCTCTTTCAATATGCTATTGACGTCCTTCACTTATGATCTTGAAGGGAGATCGACTTTATCATGCAAACGAGAAGAAAATTTAACCCTATAAGAATATTTTTAATTAATATTTTGATATAGGAAGCATTTAATTCTCATTTTATTTTTGTGAATTGTTCTTTGTTTTTATTTTTATTTATTTATTAATGAGGAGGGGCATAGATGGAAGTTTGATGATAAAAAATGTAGTGGGTGTGCATTAAGTAATTAGGGATAAACCTCTAAAAGTCTAACTAAAAAGATAAAAGAAATATGACAAAATGAATCATGCCTCAACTTTTCTTTCCCCGGGCCGAATGATAGAGAAAACAAAATTAGGAAGACTTTTCCAATGTGGAACAATGTGCTTTTATATGGTTTGGTCAGGTTGATTTGATTTTGCTGAATTTACTATATCGAAATTTGGGTTCATCTTGAAATAATAAGCTTTCAAGCTCATTATCGATCTGCAACTCATTTTAACGTGCCACTCCAATTGCCTATCCTATGACTTTAATCAACCAAGATCTCAAGACTAATAATACTCAAGAGAGCATGATCTTGAAACAACTCTCAAAAAGCTCAATGGATTTGACATCAGATCTTAGGACTAGTTTGGGATTGCTGTGACTTTTAAATAAATCTGCTGCTACTGTGGTGTGAGAATAATCAGCTGTGAATTAAAACAGTTTCGTGTTTGGTAAATAATATTTTTAAAAGTGTTGTCAGTATATAAAACAACTACAGAGCGTGTTTTTATCCACAGCAGCTGCTAAAAGTAACCCCTAGGCTACTTCTAAAATCCGCTGCCAGTGACCTGTAACTTTCAATTAAAGCTGTTTTTTATTTATTTACCAAACACATTAAAATCTAAAATTTTGAACAAAAGCTTATTTTTTTAAAAGCGAAGCAATCCCAAACGGGGCCTTAGTCTCCTAGGGGAGGGACGAATAGAGAGAAAGAGAGAGGCCAGGGTTTGAGGAATATTGACTGTGCATCTTATCTCTTAGATCTCAAGATTTGGCCTTTGGATGTTTAAGTTTACTAGGTTAATTGAGAAAGTGACAGGTAATTAGGGACAACGTATTTGCACCCCTGGTTAATACTGACTACTTTAGTTCCTCAACCAAAGAGCTTTGCAACTGTAATGACCAAGGCTATATATAGAATGGTTGGTGTATCCCACTTCCCCCTTAATTAATCAAATTAACCACAAGAGAATAACCATACTCAAACATGATGTGTATAGCAATGCGTCTTAAAGTCATTTTTTCAAACCCCTATACACAATAACTACAATTAAACCACAAATATTTATCTTACACCAAGATTTGCATAGATCGTACAAACCCAATCTCCACCATTTATTCTAGTAAAGATGTTTCTATGAGCCTTTGCAGAAATGCTTAGCTTTACCGTTCCACAGTTGCGTGTTCGACTTGTGAAGTTAGGTAAGTTAAATTGCCTGCAAAGCAAGGTAGTTTTTGTCGGCATAGACTACTCTGAGCTATGATTGTTGAAACGAGTAGTCGTTGTGTACTATTCTTATCTATGAAACAGGAACATACAATTGTTATGTATTCTTTTTGTCAAAAAAAAAAAAAAAACTTCACCATTATTTTGAAGCAGCAAGACCCATTAATATCATAACAAATTACATATAAATTATTGACAAAAGATGACTTAACAAATACATCATTTAAAGATTGAATTAAACATATAAGGACTAAATCTTACAAATAAGAACAATTTGCTCTCCACTTGCCACATGTCATGAGTTAATTTACTTTTTTACCCTTAACTACTTCTTTTGACTTCTAATCCCTTCATAATGATTAAATCTTACAAATAAGGACAATCTGCTCTCTACTTACCATATGTTATGAGTTAATTTACTTTTTTACCCTTAACTACTTCTTTAATCCAAACTCTTTTTTGTTTAAATTCTGCTGCTTGCTACTGCACTTGTACTCGTGTTCTGCTACTGCACTCATTATCGCCTAATCCTGCTACTGCACTCGCTGCAGTCATGCTCGTCTAGTTCTGCTACTGCCCTCGTACTCATGTTCTGCTACTGCACTCGTCATCGCCTAATCCTACTACTGCACTCGTCCAATCCTGCTACTGCACTCGCTGCACTCATACTCGTTCAGTTCTGCTACTACACTGGTACTAGTGTTCTACTACTGCACTCGTCATCGCCTAATCTTGCTACTGCACTCGTCCACTCCTGCTACTACACTCATACTCGTTTAGTTCTGCTACTGCACTTGTACTCGTGTTCTGCTACTGCACTCGTCATCGCCTAATCCTGCTACTGCACTAGTCCAATCCTGCTACTGCACTCTCTGTAGTCATGCTCGTTCAATTCTGCTACTGCCCTCGTACTCATGTTCTGCTACTGCACTTGTACTCGTGTTTTGTCTTGCATCTACAATGTGCATATTAAAACAATTTCAAGAAATACACTGACAGAAATTAGTGCAGCAAATTGGTGTGGTTATGCATCATACTTTTCACAAAATGCAATGACAGACACATTGGGATTTGAAGGGTCAAGTTTTTGAATATTCAACAGCTGATTTCCCTGAAGCACTATATGTGTATAACTTCTCATCAACTAAAAGATCAAGAATATGTTACTAAAGACAATAATGCAACCCATAAACCAAAATACCCCTTGCACGAAATCAATGCAATGAAAACAACATTCCTTCATTCTATCTCTAAAGAACTTGATTTGCATCAGTCAAAGACCAGTACAAACCCGATAATCATATAACTGCAACTACTTCACCAAAGCATCATCCAATCGAAATCACCAAAGCTACAAAGATAAACAAACGATTTCAACCAAAAGAATCTATCTTTCTCTTAATTCTACAGTTCCTCAGTCACCAGATGCAAAATGCAAGCACACTCAAACACACCTCCTCATCAAAATTAACATCCAACATAGCCAAGCCCATAGCACAAAACACTAACACAACCTCTCAAAAAGCAATAATCAAAATCAAAAACCAGGACAAGAAGCACTAAGCAAGTAAGCGACGAGGCCATGCAGGTGAAATAGGGAGAGAGACAGAACTGACCGCTCGGTCGTCGATGGTGTGCTTGTCGTTGAGGACCTGTCGAGGATGGCATGATCAGAGAAGACGACGAAGCTGAAGCCAGGGGGGCGGCCGGTGGTCTTGTCGCGCATGATGATGGACTAGCTGCGGTTCCGTCCATTTTGCAAAAGGCGAGTCAGGTCGGACTTGGATTAGGATGCAAACGGGTAAAACGGCGGAGTGAAAAAGAGAGATTTTGGTCAGTGGCATACGCGTAAATTTTTCATCAAACTAAGCATTTTGGTCATTTTCCATTAAAATTGAGAGTCAGGCTTGCATCATTTGGCTTTTGAGCCTGGGCTCATGTTCTTATTTGTATAAATCTTTTTGAAAATGGATTTTCTGTGTTTACATCTTTGGTGATGTGCTACTATGTAATTTTCTATTAATATTAAGCTTCAGAACTTCAAGGAGGAGTAGACCATTTTAAAAGAACCTGATCTCGTAGAGGCTAAATATTGGAAATTTTATTAGCACAATGCTAATTTTCTATATATCATTTGAATTACTGGCCTTGTATCGAAGAGATATCTGAAGTGAGAATCAAAAATTGCACTACATTGCCATTTTCATATAAACCAACAAGTACGTGCAAAAATACTTTTCCATTGGATGGAATTGCTAAACTCAAAAGTCGACCACAAATTCGCTAACAACCAATCATCAAAATTATAATCAACTGAGAACCAGATGCAAAGCAGCAAGCTATTTATTTGCAGAACAAAAAATAAAAAAAATAAAACCTGAATTTATTTTTTTATGGGAATACAACTATATATTAAAAGCTATGATTACACATAATTTTTTTTTTTTTTTGAATAAAGAGCTGGTGCGGCTTCTTTCTAGTTTTAATTAATCCATGTTACAATAAGCATCTAGAGAATGTCTTGAAATACTATCATGAGTCTCTACCAAATAACTGTATTCAACTAAACACCAACTAGCAAAGAGCGGTCTACTGGCGGCTCTATTTGATTTGACATGGCGGTGACATAACAGAAAGATAACTCGATTACAACATAACATAATTACCGTATGCATAACTTTCTTACTATTTTGTCGCTGGAGGATAAATCCGATGACACTTAGTCTCACCCTGCCACTAGGCAGTAGCAACCATTTGACGAAAAGGAACTCGCCACCTACCTAGACCAGACAAGGCGCCACCAGTCACACTCAACCAGGAATAGAGTCGCCGCCATGAAGCATCCCCAGCCTTCTTCTCCACCAAACAAGTGCCACCAGTCATGCTCCCAGCCACCAATCCGACCTGTAACTCCCACTACAGAAACAAGACCATGACCTCTAGTCGAACCCATTCTCACCTACCACTGGCCACCGATATGCTCGATCAGAAGCGAAGCCACCCTGACCAAAGGAACCGCGTTCACCATGCACGAGATCCCGCGGACGATAGCATCCATGGACGTATCGTCGGACTGAAGCAAGCCAACTTTTCTACAAACCCTAGCTCTCAAAGAGGGAGAATTAACTCACCACCAAAATCTTCTATTGCTATATAACATTTTCTTTTAGTTGGATAATTGCTAATTTTGAACTTAACTGTTAATCTTGAATAAAAGGTATTCAGGAAAAAATTTTGGGGAGCTTTGCAACAGTTTTGTAGGGAGGCATGCTGGAGGCACCAAATTTAGGGTTTGTGGCCCTACATTGTTTGTTTGATATCAAGTTATCAACTAGTATCTATCCTTGTTCGGGAGTTATCGCATTTCGGGGACTCTAGTTTGTTTTGTCGTGGGTGTTGGCGATATTGCGTCTTATCTGCTGGAGAACCATTATGTTGGATTTGGACTACTAAACAGCAAGGTATGAAAGTTAACAACAGAGTGAATTCATCAATGAAGCAACCTAAACATGGTGTTTCGATGATGATTTCATTGATAACAGTTTTTAGGGTTCTAATCTCAGAGCCCATGAGCATCAATCATTATCGTAGGAAGAAACATTGACTTTGGTCTTCGACTACATGCTTCAATATTTGCCGTGAGATGAAACTACGACTCTGGGGATGAAGCTATTGGCACATGACTTTGGACTTAAGTTACCATATATCATCAGCCTTGTCCTTGGATGTACCACAGAGGTGGACTAGGAAGAAAAGAATAAGAAATATCATGGACTTATAGACTCGGAGACTATTGTTGAGTGAAGCAACATTAATAGTACTAGGGCCATGATTCACATGCTTCGGTATAAAGTTAAATGTGCACTATAATGTTAGTATTGAGCTCATTAGTCAATAGATTAAGTTAGTTAGCTATGTTTCTTATTATCGTGCTTTAAAAAGGAAGTGACATTATGGTAGGCAACGAGTCATTTGCTTCGTCAAATGGTCGCTACCGCCTAGTGGTAGGGTGTGGCTAAGTGTCGTCGGATTTATCCTCTAGCGGCAACATAGTAGGAAAGTTGAGCTTATGGTAATTATATTACGTTGTAATCGGGTTATATATCGAGTTATCTTTCCATTATGTCACCGCTATGTCAAATCAAATAAAGTAGCCAATAGAGCGCTCTTTGCTAGTTGGTGCCTAGGTTGAATACATTTATTTGGTAGAGAATTTCGATAGTATTTTAGGACGTTCTCTAGATGCTTATTGTAATAACGGTTTAATGTCCCTTCTTGTATTCAACAGTTTCATTAATCAAGGCTTAAGGGCAGCCGCATCAGCCCTTTTAAACAAAAAAAATGTTATATAATCTATTTTTTACAAACACACGATAAGATTTATTTATTTCTAACTAATGAGATATTGACAAAAATTCAAAAATCATTAAGTTTTAAAGGTTATTAGTGTAATTTATTCTTATGACATATTAATATGACATATACTTGTTGTTGATTGATTCTCTTAATTTACTTTTTTTTTTCCACTTCCTAAAATGGTCCCTACCAACTTCAAGTAATATGATTGGCTCAAACTATCACACGTCAATGTCATGTGGTAGTCGAAAACCATAGAATAATTACCCTTTCCCCTAATAGGATTAGGGTTTTGCTCCAAGTCTCCTATATAAAGGTTAGTTAGCCAAAACTTTTCTAATTGAGAGCAACTTGAGGTTAGAGGGGACAAAGAGAAAAGAGATTGAGAGAGAAGAAATTGGGATCATCATTCAACAGTTACAAGAGGTATGTATTGAACTTTCTTTTATACTTTTTCAGCAGTACTTCCTCCAATTCCTACCCCCTTAATTTCTTTTAATTCTATAGATCTGTCCTATTTAACCAAATCTGCAAAGCCTCTTATGCGAATCATCCTTTCAGAGTTTCAGATCCAGCCTTAAACCAAAAAGAGAATCTGCCTTATGATGTCAGATCAAAATCATAGTTTTAATCCCAGCAGTGTTTTCATCTTAATTTTACATGGTTAATATTGAGGCTCTTCCACTATGTCATTCTTCATGAGGGATTGTTTATGAAATCCACTATATCATATTATTCTGGTGAACATATCCGTTCAAGTTCTTCGCTTGCAATCATACATCATATTTATTTGCGGTTTCCTTCTTCTTTTAATGGAGGTGGACAGTTTTTTATTATTATTATTATTCTCTTAGGCTTTTTTTTTTTTTTTTTCCTCAGACGAAAGGAATAAGTTATCTGTTTTGGCTCATTAGCTATTTCAGAGAGCTTGTTTAAAAAGATTAGTAGGTCTAAATGAATCTCTATATTATTTTAGTTTGAGCCATAGGACTCAACTGTAGCTAGTGAGCAAGAGATTATCTATTATTTTTGCTAAACTGAAAACATTCGATTTTAGTTGTTTGTGTTTAATCTGAAAAGTAATATAAATTCAAAATTAGAGAGTCAATTAGCTAGGTAAGAGCAATTATAATAGGATATGTATTTTAGTTTTGTTAGAGCATCTTTAGTTTTTCATCCAAGAGCCTCCTAAGTGATTCTTCATACTTCTAACAGCATCTCCAATGAGGTTTAGACAAAATTTAAGGAGAAGCTAAAGAAAAGCGCTTTGACTATGCTCCCTATTACACTCCTAAAATAGGTAGATCTCTAGAAGCTCCTAGATCTGAGGACAAACAGAAAGTAGCTCAGCTTCTAAAATTTAATAACATAGTGAAAATGGCTTGAAGGGACTTGACTTGTAGGTGAAACACTTTTTTGGTACCATTTGTATCCCATCTCATGTGGCAGCTAATGTTGTTATGTTGTATCACTTAATGAAGTTTTCAAATAGGTTAGGCTTCGTGCTACATAATTATTACATAAGGTGTGATGCAATGGAATCCAAAAAAGTGCTTCACCTGGCATTACTTTTTAACTTTTAGCTAACTTTTTCAATAATTTGATGAAATATTGGGAGCACCATTCGAGTTCGACCAGAAATGCTATGCTTACACACAAGACTGCCCCTCTTTCTGAAAGTTTCGCGGGGACTACTTTACGACTAGAGATACTTAATAATCGATTGACACCTCTAGACATCAATCTTAATGTGGGCTTCAATCTTAATGTGGGCTTCCCACAACCTAAACGTCAATTCATACACATCTACTATTCTACTCACTCACACATTGTTCATAACACTCACTGGAGAGCTTTGCGGCTATCATAACACTCACTCACAAATGTCAATTCATGCACTTGCTCTACCTCATTGCATGTTGATGATTTGTATGTTTGTGCAAGGTCTGTTTTGTTTGGCAGCAAATCTTCGATTGAGTAGTTCTCAAATTGTTATCTCCTGTTACTATATCCACGTAAATTTGGTGTACGTAGTTAAGAGCATGTACTTCTGGAAGTCTACTAGACAGGTCCGGTTTGATGTCAATGGTACTATTGTCCATAGTTTTTACTACTTGTATATAAGTTAAGTTCATTAAGTTCATTTTACCTCCTTGAACTTTATACCTAAAATCGTCTGTGCCCCCGAACTTTTAATTTAATCATATATGTCTTTATACTTTCTAATATGATCAATCAGAATCATTAGTAAACTAATTTTTTAATTTCTTCATAAATTAGTGACAATGCATGCCCACTTAGGGTCAATTTTTAGCCTTGATAAATTAGTGTGTTTCTTGCATGATTAAAGACTAAAAACTAGTTTAAGTGGACAACAATATATGAATAAATTGATAGATTAGTGAAGGATTGGGCATAATTGATCAAATTAGAGAGTACAAGGGCACATGCGATCAAATTAGAAGTTTGGGGGCACAACCAATTTCAAATGTAAAGTTAAGGCTGGTAAAATGATTTTAGCTCTAAGTCACATACCAAAACGTTTACTGTTATTTTGTTACTTAATTCTAGCACCAATTACATGCAAATATCCTAAGTTGGCCACCCAAAGAACACAAAGTTGTACTTTCATCGATCATTGTTGTAGGCTCGTGATGTTGTCCACCCAAGAATTGTGGTTAAGTACCCTTTATAATTTACCTGTGGGTGCAGGGATTGTGCCTGTAACTCTGTAATAGGAGCCCAACCATACCAATTAAGGCGCAAGCAAGGCATAGGCATCTTCGGCTTATATCTCATTATAGCAGTCCTATTTAGATCATGATTTCTTATTGTATTGGGGATTGATAAGTGTCTTAGGTTTTTCAATTTCTTTTTCGTTGCATATGTTTTGCTTGTTGATTTTGTGTTCTTCTTCTATATTTTTTTAGTATGTTTGTGCATAATTGTGTGCTTAGATAGATTAGTGTCTATTTAGGAAGCACCGAGGCCTTTCCTTTGTCATAGGCTTATATACTTAGGAATAAGTGAGCTCAAGATGAACTAGTGTCAAGTGGGGCTTCTAGTGCTAAGAGATTTGTCACTCGAATTTATCTTTTGACAAGAAGATTAATAATGTCCTCGACTTCTGTTTTTCTTTTGAAATTTTTATTTTTTTTACAAGTATCAATATTAAATGTAAGATATGTCTAATATTTTGTTTTAGTACACTGTTATTGATTCTACAAATTTTTATCCAAATTTCTTTTTAGGGAGAATTTCACAAATGGTCACTCACCTATAACTCATTCGATACTTTAGTCACTCAATTTTCAAATATATGAATTTGGTCAATCAATTTTTACTTTGTCAATCACTGTAGTCACTGAAGGGACATTTTATCTCATTTTAATCACTTCTCCGAATCATTCCAATTCATATTTATCAAATTTCACGATTGGTTGGACGAAAATATCATTTATATTGTGGCAAATAAAGCTTCTTTTTAGTGAAAAAAATTAACGGAGTGACTAAAGTGAATAATAGAGTTAAAGTTTAGTGACCAAAGTGATGTATTGTTTTTAGCATTTGATTATTATGAAATCTTTTCTCGAGGGACATGTAATGACATAACTTTCCACTTTCGTATATGTGAGTGTGACTTTTTGTCTCTAATAAACACTGGTTTCTTTCTATCCTCATGGTCTTTTCTTTCCAATTTTATGTTTCTCCAGGGTCTAGAGAGTTAAACCAGAATCTGCAGAGTTACAGAATCCGAACCGTCTTACTTGGCTGCCACAAAGGTACATTTACTGTTTTACTTTTGTATGCACTCACAAACCCCACACTCAATTCCCTTAGCTTCCCCATGGTTTCTTCAATGGCGGTCTAAAACTGATCCCAGTAGATTTAGCCCTCCCGTTGTATGAGTAAGCTTTTGTTTTATCTTAACCCAAAACTACTCATTAGTAGAGAATAGAACCATAACTAGTAGTGTAATTTGGTGTAAGATCGTTCTGTGTAATTAATTCTAAATTAATGAAGATGCCGATGCTATTATAGAAATGAGTCAAAATAACCCCTTTAGGATTTGGATGTTGCTTTCCTTCTTGGAATTTATGTTTGTTCCTAGTTCCCATTAAAAATTGTGTCTGCACAAGTTTTCCTGGATAGTCAAGGATTCAGACCGTACGCTAAAGAATATGCTGAACTTAAAACTTTATAGGATATAAGGTGAGGCATTGTTTTTTTTTAAGTTTTAGCTGCTGCGTCCTGCGTGCATACTAATTTTGGTTTGTTTTACAATCAAAACTCCAAAATGGAGGTATTGTGAGCCACCAAGCCTAATAGAAGAGGTGGGATATCCGCAAGGCTAAGCCTAGAACCATTATTTGGGTTCAAGTTTTTCAAAATTATGAAGATGACCTTATGCTTCCAGAAAGCCAAATTCTTTTGGTGGGGTGATAGTGGCATCTCCATTCCCCAGCCAAATACTGGAATGAGTATTGGATTTATTATTTTCCAAAATCCCCATAACCAATGGAATTATGAATCCTAAAGAATTGAAGGAGACATTTGGAGTTGAATGTGACTGTTTGGGAAGCTAATAGGATCTCCTGCTTAAAATGAACAATGTTGTATTTTTCCGTCAAAATAGAAGTTGATCTCTACTGTTGAATCTTGAAAGCGGTTGGTGAGATTGGGCATGGTAGGAGACTTCAGCATGACCATGGTGCTTGGGCAGGCAGTCTCAAACTGGTAAGTTAGAACATAAAAGTGAAAGCTGGAGGGCTAAGTTTGTGACATTGCGATTCCCTTTATTAGTCTACTTATTTATAGGAGAGGATCTTAGACCTGTAGTTTCATTAGATTTAGGAACTTGAGTCTTAGTCCTTGTCTTGTGTAAAGGAGTCTCTCAGCCTAAAAGGATAGGTTTCTGTTTAGGAGTTACGAATATAGTGGCCTAATTGGATAAAATGTCATGATCGAATAGCAATTTCAAGTTCTTTGAGAAACCATCCTCGGCCAATCGGTCATTTGGCACATCTTGGATATGGTTGATTCAAACTATGGCCATTTGCAGCAGGCGTGACATCCGAGTGAACAACATATTGAGGTCCGTGGAGTCATCTGATCTCGATTGGGTTGATTCAAGCAAAGAAAATGTAGACTAGGAGTAGCCTGAGCAAGTTTGTCTTTTGTGATTCTGAACAGAACTCTTTCCTATTAGATGAATGATTTGCATGGAACTTATGTTCATATTTGTAGGTTAGACCATGCCCAAAACGCTCGACTTTTCAAGGGTTCTTTCTAGCATCTCAACCCGGTTGTACCTTTCAATGAGTGATTTAAATTCATTATAGAGGATTAAGAGGTCTTGTTTTTAAATGCTATAGATTCTAGGTAGGAATGTCCACTGTGATTCGTCAATCTCTGTTGGTTTTGAAATTACTATGTGTACTTGTTTACTATACTTTGCTACACCGAGTATAAGGTAGATGTTTGAAGCATAACATCTAAAACGGCAGCATCGACAAGTCATAGCGGTGGGGGTGATTAGAAAGCTTCTTTGCCTGTTGGAGATCAGCTGCAAGAAAGGAATTCGCCTTTGGATATCTATACTGATCCTGATATTTTGGTGTGGTTGAAGGGACTTGCAATGGACTCTAGTGGTCCAATAGCATCCCCAGGTTCAGCTCGACAATTACGGAAGCAGAGTCTTGAAGTAAGGAAACTTTTGCTTCATGGTAATAAAAACTGTCCTCGGGTGTGTGTGACTTTCAATCGTCTCATTAACATTGTTTGATCAGTGATAAAATATGCAGTTGTTTTATTTGACTAAATTGTATTAATATGTCAAGAAACAACAGTTAACCACATGTCCACATCCTAACAACTTGCCTTTAACGATTTTTGATCAGTTCAGTATAATAAACAGTAGTTGAATACTTACAAACAGCCTAGCTCTTGAAATCGTATTAGTGTCCAGACCACCGAGTTCAAATCCTTGCATCTCAAGTTTACGTTATATCTACCTAAGTTCCTATCTAGTGGCGGAAGTATAGCTCGTTGTATAAAATAGTAATTCATACCATAATCTATGAATCATATCTTCACCTAAGTTCCTATATATAATAATTTTTCGTGCTTGCCATTGTTAGCTCTGCTTAATTTTATCAGTTGTCTAGTGTGTTTCTTTATCAGCATCTAAAGAATATTTTGAGTTATTTGAATAGGAGAGAGAGAAGTTGGTTCTTAACATGGACTTCATTCTTTACCGCTAATGTTCTGAAAGCACCATCTTTTTCCTTTTTCCTTTTTACCTACAGAGTAAGAGAAAACTTGACCAGTTCCTTAAAGGTAGAAACTACCTTGGCGCTTCTGGAATGGCTACTAGGACATCTGATGATCATCGAGTCAAGAGAATTTGTACTGGCCATTCTGTCTCATGCTTAACCAACACAAATGAAAACAATCAAATCTTCAAACCACAGCCTGTCTGTAACTCAAACAGTTCTGGAAGTTTGTTGACAATTGAGGATGAATATAAACTGAAGCCAGCTTATGATTTGACCATTCTGGATGATATGAGAAAATATGGTCCATCCTGCAAAATTTATCCTGCCTCCTCCTTAATGGATTCCGATGAATCAGCCCATGGTTGGACCATTGTGGATGATATGGAACAATATGGTAACTCCTGCAAGGAGTTTTCTACCTCTGCCTTAATTGATAAAGATGAGTCAGCCCATGGTTCAAACAAGTTAACTCCAGAATACTCCAACCTTTGTAATGCAACCTCTACGAATGTTAATGATTCAGTCAATAGTTCGGATTCTTCAAGTTTAGATGAGTGTGATTCAGAACTCGAAAGAGCTTTGAGGTTATTGATTTCCAGTGATGATGATCTTCCAAGATCTACTCCTTCAGCTCACTCTTCATCTTCACTGAGGTCGAGCAATAGAAATTCAAAGGCTGCAGAAATATTGAGATTGCTCTTCTCAGATGGTCAGTACTTTCGAAAGTCTGTTCCAATTGGGCCTGGTTTTCAGGCTGAAGTTCCTGAGTGGACAGGTCCTGTCAATAGGAAAAATCGTTACGTTGGTGATGCTTCAAAGAAGTGGTTGGGCACTCGAATGTATCCCATCAAACGGTTAAAAAATGCAGGAGCTGATACAAAATCGATTGGGAAGGGGAGACCTGACTCTTGTTCTTGTGTCTCTCCTGGATCTGCTGGTTGTGTCAAACACCACATCGATGAAGCGAGACTCCGTTTGCAAGCCGAAATTGGTCCTGCATTCCGGACTTGGAAGTTTGATGAAATGGGAGAATTTGCCTCGAAGTCATGGACTTTGAAAGAACAAAGTACCTTCGAATCTCTAGTGAGAAAGAATCCGCTATCAAATGAAGCAAGCTTTTGGAAGCTTGCCTTTAAGCGTTTTCCTAATAAATGCAGGAAAAGCATTGTGAGTTATTACAATAACGTGTTCATAACTAGACGCATGAGCCTCCAGACTAGGTCTTCTGTTGATGAAATTGATAGTGATGATGACTAGGCAAAGGAAATAGGAGATTTGGTTCATGCATTTTACTTGAATTTCAGTTGTAGCCATAGTGTTTTATAGGGCGATCTTTGGTCGATGTGGTTACAAAATGTACAGTTTTATTCGCAATCCTAGTCCATTTCATCGATTTACAATTGAAAGGTCAAAATGAAAACAATTGGTTTTACTTTTTTCTTGCTTTTTTTTTTTTTTTTAAGTTTTATTCATATGCTTCTAATATGAGCCAAAATACAAAATTGTGATATATTACAGGGTTCGTGAAAACGTGGTCTATGTAGCGTAGTTTGATAGATATATTTTTGGCTTCACTTTATATTAGATACATACCCATTCTATTAAGAGATTCTTTGAACTCACTTTTCAATCACATCTCAACAAATCTACTGCTTAGTTTTGAGCCTCCATATATATCATTTCTGTAAATTTTTAGTAAATTGGAACCGAATGATAGATTTTGCTGAAATGTGATCGAAAAGTAAGTCCAATAAATGATCTCTCTAATATGATTTTGGGTCTTAAAGAATTATGAGATTGGTTTCTATATGAGTTTTGGACATTCTTCCCGGCATTCATAGGAAAAAAAATCTCTGAGAATTTGAAAATGTGATTTTTCTTTGAAAACTTTGTGCTATATAGGAAGGCTTTCTGATACATAAGGGGTCACAATTCAAGCTAGCACCAAATCTATGTTTTTTCAAATTTCATGCCACATTGAGTCTCATAAACTCGTGTAAAAAGATGGTTAAAATTGAAACACCACCAAATACCAAATACCGAAATTAGTTTGTGCCACAAATATTAATTACCAGCCTACATAAGAGCATATTTAGCAATGCTAGTCATTTTTTAGTCAAATTTTAGCCAAAGTAGCTAAAAAGTTATTTTAGCTGGTCACTTTTATATGGCATCAGTACTCTCTATTTTAGCTAGTTTTGTATTTATCTATACTATTATTAAGAGAAGAGAGTTTGTTAGCCAAAACAGAAAAATTTTACCAAAATATCCCTCAAATATTAAAAAACATTTGAACTGTAATATTTGAGAAAGATAAAATGGTCAATTCACAACTAAAAGAAAAACAAAAGAAATTTAACAAAAAAAATCAAAAACAAAATATGTGCAGCAATTTTCTCCACATTCTATGGAATAACTTCTTACGTAATTATCCACACCCATAGAGTGTGTTTGGAGTCTAGTATCATTTATTGAATGAGGAAAAAAAAAATTTATGTGTATTTATAAATTACATAAAATAACTTTAAATGAATGTTTTGAATTAACAAAAATAATAGAGAGCATCATCTCGCTATCTATACTTAAGAGCTAGATAGCTAAAAATTAAAATAAAGAGTCACTTAGAAATCTGGTGCAGTTGCTAAAATTGATGAAAAGCTAAACATGCTCTCCAATATATCTAATGAGCAAAGATAGAGAGTTTGCTAATGCTCTAAGATGGTAACATAAGGTATAGTCCCTATAGCTAGGGCAAATATATATCTCATGTAAATCAAGTGTCAATCCAATAAACACGATTAATTAATAATTAATTTATATAAGAGATTAAGAGTATTGACCTATAATTATCTAATAACTCTATATAATTTCTAGAATGGTAGAAGGGACAAACAAACACCGAGGCTAAGTTGGAGACATGAGCCTACAACCTTTGACATATAATTAACTTCCCACATTACCTTAAACAAATCATTATCCACCCATTTCTTTCCCACATTCAGACTAATATGAGTCTCAGACACCATTGGATTACGGGCCTCTTCTCTTTCTCTCTTTTCCTTTTCTGGTTTCTTTATCTCCTCCATGAAAGAAGCATGTTGGGATGTTTTTCATGATAACCTTTTGACTTTGGAGTTGATCGTGGAGCTTTTACATATACAGATGAGAAAGAATAATCTCAAACTTAGTGAATCCAAAAAACTTTGATCGGTTTTTATTCCTTATAACATGCTTACTGGCCCCATGGTTTAGTTCTTGTTTTGACTATGGGATCTGGGTCGATCAATCTTCTTAAAGATCTTGTTTAAATTTGTGAGTTTTTCTGGTCAAAGTTCATCTTGCCAGGCTCCCCAATATATGATTGATTCTAATTTTATAGGTTTTTAAGCTCACTTTATATTTTGCTCGATATATATGCATATCTTAAGATGTTCTAATTACTTCTAAAAATTACCGTATGAATTAATTTAACAGAGTTTCAATACTTCAAAACATTATATAATACTTCAAATCTCTAATTTGTATCAGTATGGCTATAATAATAATTTTAATTGTAATAACTCTCATGCTGTAATTACACTAGAAGTCTAGAACAGAGACTCAGAGTTGAGAGTGGACACACATAAGTCAATAAGTGACAATCATTTCTCATCCCACTCTGCATTAACAAATCCATGTAAATACCACAACATATTCCACCCTTGAATCATATTTAACTTTCACTCTCTTTTAGGCAATTTTAATGTATTCGAATCTGATACAGTGATGCCAACCTTTTGGATTTGTGTGGACTTTTGCTTTTCTGGATTTCATCCATTTACTCATTCCACTAGTGAATTTGACCTTGTGCTTCTGCATTTTGCCAGAGACTTGCTTTCATTCTAACACCTTCCTAATCACTCGCTAAATCTCACTATCTACAACCTTCCAGCAAAACCCAAAGTTCAAAGAATCCGGCCTTTCCGCATAAATAATTGAAAGTGCTTCTTACGTTATGGAAGAATTTCTTGAAGAGTCTTGGGAACATGTCTTTTCATCAATTTCACGTGTAAATTGGACTTTACTATCTTCTGTAATGGTGTCTATGACAAACCTACTCCTATAAACGAAGTAGCAATTAAGTATGTTGACTCCTTCATGCTCAAATTTTTGATCTTATTTGTCTTCGGTCACCGTCACACCGACATCTTTTTATTCGACCGAAAACTGACAATTCACGTGAAAAACATCTCATAACATCATCTAACAACGTACAAGACAAAAAATATGATGGTGGACAACATTGAAATTTTTTATAGCACCAAGTAATTTTCCCTTGACATTTGTCCCACGAAAACTTAAATTTAAATTTGCTTCTTACAAAAACACTTCTATCGAAAATGCAACTGAAATAAGCACTTCATACAAAAGCAGTGCAAGAAGAAACATGCATATATGCAGAGACGACCAACTGTTTGAGCAGGGCCAACAACATAAGAGCAAGACCAGCATGGAGCTCTTTCTTTATCAGAGTGGGGTCAAATTGAGGCTCCTCTATGCTTATGTGCAGTTATAGTCTCTACATTCCATCTGAGATAGCAACTGCCATAACATAATTCAGGCAGCAAGTGATTTTCAACCAGGGACTAAATCCAAAGCCTAACAGTCTGGGCCACACGCCCAAGGTTTTTGATTGCTTGGTTCCCAAAGGAAATAAAAATCAAAACTCAAATCGTACCCTATATGAATATGAATGATTGCTTCAATTAATCTGGGACAATTGCCCTGAATGTTACTGCTCTCTCCAGAATGTATAAGATGCCAGAACTCCTTCAGCCTTCTTCACCAATAATGCAATAAGGCGAAAACCCAATTCTGTTTGTGATAAGAAGAAAAATGCTTGAGGGCAGTCGCACCAGCCCTTTATTCAAAAAAAAAAAAAAAAAAAGGAGCAAATTGGGACCTAGAAACCCAGTTTGCTTACACATTGCATTTGCCTTATTTTGTATCTAGCCAGTTAAAGACCCAGAAAGGGTTAAACTAATGAATCGACATCAAACCCAGAGAGACACTGAAATTCTTGTTATTTGAGTAACAGAAGCAAAAGCATGGTACTCACAGGCAAGATAAACATCTCAAAGTGCTTTCTTTTTTTTTCTTATCCCCAACCAACCAACAAGAGTGCATTTAGGCTTGTGTGGTTTTACACAACAAAATGCAGCGAAATTAACCAAGATTAAACTAAACCAAAGAACAAACACCCCTTATGAACCCAACCCTCAATTTTGCTTTCAGTACAATCGGAGTACACTTCTGGCGATGGAATGTGCCTGATTCGACCTGCTCTTCCCAGCTCCTCCTCCACTCCTCCAGCTGTTCCTCATCGGCGTCAAGTAGAACCGCAAGAGTCCATTGTCAATGTGATTCGGTGAATACCTTGCGCTCCGATTCCTCTCCAGCACAAACTCTTCCTTCTTCTTCCTTCCATTCCCATTCCCATTCACATTCCCATTTGCATTGCCATTTCCATTCACATGTGGCTCAACAACAGCACCATTCTTCCTCATACTCCCAAAAGCCCCACCTCCAAAGCTATGTGAGTTTCTCCAACTAGCACTGCTGTTGCTCCTCGTAATCTTTGGGTTGAAACCCTTTGCTTCCCCATTTCGCTCCCCGCCGCCTCTCAGCTCCGGCCAAGACTCCGAAAACGACCTCTCTACCCCATTAGGCCTACTACTATACCTATCTTCATCATCCTCCTTGTTCCCACTCCTCCTGTGTATGAAACTCCAAATGTTCCAGGCCTTGCTCCACCTTCTAGACTTCTGCTTACAATCTTTCCTCTCCCCATTCCCCACAACCGACGCCGCCGAATCCCCACCGCGAGACACCGAATCACCGCCGCGCAGCACAGGATCGCCGCCGCGAAACGCCATCTCAAAGGTCTCCGAGCAGTCATCGCGGAGAGAGTTCGAGTTAGAATCTCTCGACTCTCGATCAGGAGCCACCAGCTTCGGCCCATGGAAGTAGTCAGCAGTAGTGGGCGACACTTTGGAATTCGAAACCGACTTCATTTCGTCAATCTCAGCCACCACCGCCGCCGCCGTCTTCCTGATGGAGTTGGACCGGTCCAGACTCTTGCGCCGCCTGGAAGAAGAGTCCGAATAGTAGTTCTGGGTCTGGACCGACCCGCCAGGAACCGGGTCCTCTTCGTTAATAGCATTCATCGGCTCCTCCACCGGAATTTGAGCATCGATTCTCGAAACAACCACCGGAGCATCCTCCACCACCGAGAGCATGGTGGGCATTCTCGGAAAAGTCCTTCCAATTAGGTACCCGTCCCACGAAGCGCGAGGCTCGTCGAAAGAGTATCTCGGGTCGTCGAAAGACATCCGACCCGCGTCGAGTGACATCCGACCCGCATCAAGCGAAAACCGGGGATCGGTGTCGCATGAGCGCCGACCGAAGCCGTAATCAGCGATCTCCGACTGGGTTTCTCTGAACTGTCGCCCAATGGGCTTCTCCACAGGCAATGTGGCCGATCCGCCGCCGTTTCGCCGCTTCTTGAGCTTCTGCTTCTGCCGCCACTTCTGCAGTTTCTTGCTGAACACCGAAGCGGCAGACCAGAAGCTTCCGGCGATCTCTTTCAGGTCTCTCTTCTTCGTCTGAGCGTCGAGATCTATGTGATCCTTCATGGGCTTCAAGTCTTCCTCTTGAAATTGTAGTGGCTCTGATTGTTGTTGGTTGAGTTGGTGCTGTTGTATTTCGTCTTCTTCTTCCTCCTCTACGATTTCTGGAACTCTGATTTCACTGACATTGCCCACATTGAGTTCGTCGGAAATCCTCCCTATTCCTCGGTCGTTCTGGTTCTGGTTCTGTTCTTCCTCTTCCTCTTCCTCTTCCTCTTCGTCTTCGTCTTCGTCTTCTTCTTCTTCCTCTTTGGACTCGAACACCGGACCTCGAAAGCTCGAAGAGGGCCCAGCTAAGTTTCTGGTTTCGACTTCAGTCTCAGGCCCGGCAGCTCCCCAAGTGGGTTGCTCTTTCTTGTTGGGGTTCTCCTGATTGAAGAGACACCAGAGCGTATTCCGGCCGCGAACGTCGCAGGACTTTCTCTGCGGCTCGAAAACGCCGGAGAATCCTTCGTTTTTGGAGGCGGAGAACGACTTGGTGCGGCGGAGCTCAGGAAAAAAGGAGGTGGTGGGTCGGGCTTTGCTGGAGGCCCCGCCACCGCCAATGGGGGGCTTGAAAATGGCCTTAAGGGCAGCGGCGGCGGTCGAGGAAGTCGGTGGTTTTCGGGACGAGGAAGAAGCAGAGGTGGTTGAAGGGTGCAAAACGGCTAGTCGTTCGCAGAGGCATGAGGGGCAGAAGCCGGTGAAATTCTCTTCGGGGTGGCGGTCGCAGGAGGTAGAGGGTCGGTGGGGCTGCGGCGGGTTTGGTGGTGGTGGTGGGTCCGTGCTGGGATTCATAACCGGCGGTGGCTTTTGTCCTTGGTTCCCACTCTGCTGCCTCTGCTCATGTTAAGAGAGTAAGAATGAGTGGAGTGCAAGAGTGAGAGTGTGAAAGAGTGACTGTGGATTCTGTGAAGAAGAAGAAGAAGAAGAAGGAGAAGCGAAGCAATGGAAATTGGAAGGAGTAGTACTGTTTGTTTCCAACGGACAGAGAACAAGAAATGTATGAGAGAAGGAAAAATGGTTTAGAGTGCGAGAGAGTGAGAGAGAGAGAGAGAGAGAGAATGAATTAGTAGAGAGAGAAGGACTATGTGGGGCCCAGATCACCGTCTGGTGTTGTGCTTTGAGGCTTTTTTGTTTTCTCTAGGGGCACTCGCTCGTGAAAAGACAATTTTCTGCCTAGTGGTTCCTCTACTAGAATCCTTAATCGAGGTCAGTGATAGGGGTCCTGGTTAGGCCCTGTTTGGCAAGAGGGTTTGTTTAATTTGATTTGGATAATTTTGTTATTGTTTCTAAATTATTTATTCGACTATCTAATGAAGATTTTGAGAGTAGATATTCTAGATGATTCAGGCTATAGTATCTCACATTAGTAAACGACTTGCCTTCGTGGCAAGAGTTGCCACAAAACAAACATGGTATAGATTCTTGCTCTGGTTAAAATAGCATTTTAGATTGATAAAAGAGTGGGATTTTCTGTAATGATGTATAGTTTTGATTATTCAGTCATTCAGTTTATTTATTGAGATTCAAAATATTACATAATTTCACGTTATGATATGCTGTCAGAATAAGTTATTCACGTGTTAGATACCCTAATGCTTTTTAACGGTTGTACTAGGTTATACACGTATTGGTCAATAATCATTCCTGAAGGAGAATAGATATTTAACATATAGGGTGTCAATGATTACGGTATGATGTAGTATCATAGAGAATTATCCACATATGTGATACTCTCGCTTCTCGATATGGGACCGAAACAAGTGATATACGTGTTGAGACTCAAAACGTCAAACATGAGGAGTGGCAGGAAAATAGATATTCAACATAATAAATTGTCAATGATTACGATATGATGTAGAATTATAGAGAATTATCCACGTATGTGATACTCTCGTGTCTCGACATGATACCAGAACAAGTGATATACGTACGTGTTGAGACTCAAAACGTCCATTGTGAGGAGTGGCTGGATAATAGATGTCTGACATGATAAATTGTCGATTCTTACGTTATGATATAATACCAGAATAAGTGACGCACGTGTTAAGTCTCAAACATCCGACATAATGTGGGGCGTGTGTGAAATATTTCTGACACAAATGTGTCACGTCTTATATTATGATTGAACAAGCTATTCACGTGTACGTTAGATTATTCTTGTTTTTTTTATATACTTTACTAAATAAGTTAGTACATGTGAACATGAATATGAAGAACACATTTGACGTTAGAAATATTTTTCATTTACATATCGGTCACTTTAATTTCTTGACATAATACTATTAACATTATAACATAGTATGTATATACACACTCTAAAGTTTTTTTTTTTTTTTTTATTTGTCAATCATACGGTGTCCTCAAAGGCTTTCTAGGCCCAGAAACTAATCCGTGCTTGGGGGATATTGTCAGAACGCTTCCTTCCCCCTGGCCACCAAGAATATATTGAGATTTAACTTCAATAAGCGTCGGCGGGATTCGAACCCGGGTGTGGGGGTTCCACACCTGGAGGCTCTTACCAAGTCGACCACCTGTGGTAGTTCACACACTCTAAAGTTTAAACAACACAATTCACAAAATAGAAAGCCTTGAGAAGTAATTTCACATTATAAATGTAAGGAGACTATTCATAATTAATTTCATCTTTCAATAACCAAGAGATTGTTGGGTAATTTCAAAAACGTTTTCTGGTTGAATCGAATTTATGGCGTTTAATGGTTTTTGGCTTTGTTTGCATGGTTCTAGTTCTGACCTCTAAACCCAGGAGGAACACACTCACTTCCAAGGTGGATTAGCTAGAGCAAGGAGTTTCATTATCAAAAGGTTCCAAAGGGATTAGGTGCCCAAATTGTTTTGTAGCTAATAATGTCTTGTTTTTTCCTTTGTTAATTGTTCTTTGTATTTTTTAGGGGGTGCTTTGGATTTTCAAAGATTCCTGTCGAGAGAGAGGAAAAAAAAAAAAAAAAAAAAAGCAAAAGCAAACCACGCCATCACCAAGGAGGAGGTTGGTTTCTGAGAGAGTACCTCTCTTTCTCACATTTCGCTTTCTTTCTCTCTCTCTTTTCCCTCTTCCTTTTCCTTTTTCCTGTTTTGGGTTTCTTTTTGTTTTTCAGCTTTCTTTAATTTTCCCTCCCAAATAGCTCCCATCGCATTCGTCGCTGTTAATGTTTTCTGCTTTGCCCCCTCGGATTTATATTCTCTGTCATATACCCACAAACACGACACCAGAAAACAAATTTCAAAACGGGGGCGTTTTCGTCTTCCCTACTCAGCTCTCTATTTCAGGCCTCGCCATTATTCATCATGATTCAGGGTTCTCAGAGCATGACGTCCTGTGAATCTTTCTTAAACTGGGTTGTAGACATGGGACTTGAGCTTGGGGCTTTGCTTTAAGCTAGGCCTGCCTTTATATATTTGGTAAAAGTGTGATTCATGCGTGCTCTGCAGCATAGTACGTACTAAGATTCTCAGACCTTATTAGTCTTTCAGAACCAAATTAAACACCAAAATGGAATCACTATACGGCGAAAGCAATCGGTTCCCCGATCCATTTATTCAAAACGGTAATCTGCTTTTGCGAAACCTTAGTTGGAAAAACTCAAAGAGGATGAGAATTCCAAGTCTTTTCACTCTCACTCGCTCTTATGTATTTTCGTAAACACCTTGCCTACATTAAACTGTTTTGCAGCTCGATCGTTAACTATAAATCATTGGAACTTGATTGGGTTGCATGGATATCACAAAGAATGTATTTGGGGGAGGATAATATATTAGGGTTTTCGAAATAATAAAAGAAGTGGGGAAATATACGTTATCATGAAAACTCGAACCTGTCATTAAAAGCTTTACCTGGGTTTTGCTTTATCAGACATTTCAGAGCTCCATTAATCGATCCAACATACAGTACTGTGAAACCAACAAGGTTTATTGGGTGGGTGGGTGTTGTAGTGGGGATTGGAAAAGAAAAAAGAAATGACGCAAATCGAAGATTGATTGTTGATTGATGCGGTACATGTTTGTACATGTTAATGTGAAAGTGAAACAAAGCAAAGTTCACATGGTATACGATATCTGATATCATAATGTTCAATTTCAAAAAATTCCTGGGTATATTACAACTATTTTGATGTTTACTTAATTTGTGCTTTCTCTGATAATTTAATGTCTATTTAATTTAATGTCTACTTAATTTGCTGGTCACTTGGTGGTCTGTTGGCTTTGCTTTAATTGCTAAGTCTGCGAGGTCCCAAGATCGACTAGCATCAACAGCAATAAAAGGAATTTTACATAAGAACGTAAGTTTATGTGTATTTTATCACATATCATTTATTTTCACATAATCCTCTTGCAAGAGTGTAACAAAAAAAAAAGATTCTTTAACACTATCCCCTCCCTATGGACAGTCTGTGCTCGTCAACGGAGCTTGATCAGTGCGCGAGGTTTGTTATGGCGTATTATCACCACTTCTTGATTGTTCACTATTCACTTCAAGTAGTGATAATTTTCTGTTTGATTTGATGCTAATGCCTTATTCACATGGTTTGTGATGAGTTCCTGTTTTGCAGTGAAACCAATACGTGTTTAGGGTTTAACGGTAGGGAATCTTAATCAATCAAATCCAATGGCCAAAAACAATTTCAATTGAACTTAAAGTCTATCTAGATCTAAACATGGTAAACTAATTTGGATTTCCCTTTTAGTCACATACGGATGAATAGAACACAATTAGCTTTTGATAGCTCTTACTATGCTCCGTCAATTGAGATTATTGTAGGTTCGATGTTATTCCATATCGGACAAATATAATATTGTCTAAGAGTTTATAAAAGTTTGGACATCTTCACAACATACTCATTGTCTATTAAATTTTAGATGTAATTTGCAATGATACAAATTGATTTTAATTATCTACAAAGATGGTTTTATTTTTAGCTTTTCATCAAAAAAAAAAAAATTTCAAGTTTTGAATATTCATTCTGCTTTCAAATACTACGAAATTTTGAATTTCTGATAAAGAAAACACATGAAGTCCATCAATAGTAATAACTGTTACATGTTTCACTTAGATATGCAACAATACGAATATTTTTCATCTTCATTTTTAAGGTGATCAAAGATATGTCTTCATTCTTCAATTCTTCATCGAGACCCCACCTTCCCCACCGCTTAGTCGTCACGAGATAACCCCCCGCCGGCTCAACCACAGCCACGGCCACCAGCACTCCCTAGCTACCGGGTCCCGCCACCCCTCCCTAGGTCTAGCTACTCTCCTCCATTCGGAGTCGCACATCGATCACGAGGTCCCCATTAATCTCACTCTTCTTATTCACTTCACATGCGAATGGGATAGCTATCAATGCTAGCTCGTTTAGCTTCATATTTTGCTGGTGTTGCTGGTGGCCTTTCTGGGTTGGTCACGCAGGACAGTCATGCATGGAGATGAAGATCGATCACTTGGGCAAAATCAAATTCTGATGTATATTTTGTATAGTATTTCTGCATGGAATGAGGCGTAAAGTGCGACCCTGTCCTCTCCTACCTTTACCTTTTTCTTTTATAATAAAGCCATATTACAGAAAAGAAAACTATTACCCAGAAAGAAATTAATATAAACTTCATGCCTTTGTCTCTCTCTCAGATAAATATTCTCTCTAGGGTTTGTCTTTCAAGGGTTTTGTTTGGTAGAAATAAGGTATAGATCTCATTTATATATAAATCATCCCCGATTAAGTCATATTCTACTATTCTAGTGGGTACTGGGAAGTGGGGAACGGAGATTTTAATTTGGGGACAAAAATTCTCGTCATATTGCGGGCATGCATGGAGTGGCCCCTCTATATCTAGCTTCTTTTGTTGGATTTATTTAGCCAAAGTTCCTATTTTCCAGCTTGATCCACTTATTGGCAGCATATACATGTAGATTTGAGACATTGTTTTCAATCTAGCTTTTTTGAATGGATGTGCAATATTTGTAATGTTTTCTTGTTTGCTTTTGCTTCATATTTTCAAAGTTTGTGACAAATACTCCCACTACAAATACAGTCCCCACAAAATATATGCGTTCATAAATATATTAGCTAGTTCACAATGTACATGTCTTTCTCAAATCAATCATTGAAAGGTCTATTGCATCGCCCTCTTAGAGTACTTCAGGCATGATTTACCATTTATTCAATTTGTGATGTCCTCATCGCCCTCTTAATATATGTATCATGGACGGAATTAACAAAAGGATGTCCATTTTTTTTTTCTTTCTCCAAGAAGATATAAATTTAAGTTGATGAATCATGAATGGAAGCACAATTGTTTGGTAGTGTACGGCCCGTTTATTTACATGTATGAGTTACTGATTTATTCAAGCTAAAATAATCATCATGAGTTTTAGACACTTCACTGTGATGTCTTTGTCTTGCACACATCTTTAGAGAAGTTAACACAAAGATAGATGCATTAATGGTTGATTTAGTTCATGAGACCGAATGAATTAGAATATGTAAAATTGTGTCCGCAAACGGTCTTCCTTACTTTTTTTGAAAAGGGGTTTGGAACCCAGCCAAGCTGGGAGGCTCAGCCCCACGCCCATATTATTATTTCTCAATCATATAATGTGCAATTATAAGGAACAAACTAATTAATCAAATACAGAAATACTGAACATCTACGGGAAGGAAATCTCATTTGCCTCTTAACTAATCCATCACAATTCTTAACAAAAAGAACAGAGTGGTATATTGATTTGTGATTTACTAATTAATAATAAAAAAAATGTGTGTACTCTCAAAGAGTTATTCAAGATATAAAAAATAATGAGATTTTACATATAACTTTACCTGATCAAACTTAACTGTTTGTTACTAAAACATTTGAAATAGATAGCCTCTTATTTTCCTTCATTATTCACTTAATATTGTGTGTATATATATATATATATATATACTGTGGTCAAATAATCATACGTGATTTTGAATTGAGAACCTCTATTTTTGGAAGAATACAGCCGAACTTTTCCTCCCCTGTACCTTTTGTTAGTGCGAAATCATTGTATGATCCTACCAAGGCTATGGAGTTAGCTACACATTCCGATTGCCAATACTGAACACAAGGCTATGGAGCTAGCTACACATTCCGATTACCAATACTGAACACACCAGGGTAATATTATATACTGTTTTGCATGTGTGTGGTTGGAGGATTAGGGTTCTCTGAAAGACGACTGAAACCAACCAGTCCTCCATTATTGTGTCATGGTTTTTTTCTATGCAATAATATATGACATGGAAAGGATCTGATCGATTAGAACTATTCGAGAGCATGCATGCAATTGCCTGGAAAAGATTAATAACATACATAGTTAACACTGCAAACATTTTTAGGTTTGTTTTCTGTTGTTTTGCTAAGAACTGAAGATTCTACAGTCAGACTAATGGTTTTGTCTCCCCCTTAGGCCGAAGCTTTATGCAGCGACAATGAGCTTTCCTTTCTTTCTTTATAATTCTGTCATTTTCTAAATGAAAACAACGATATAGATTAATTCAGTCTTTCATCTTTCAATAGTTATATACGACCCGTTCTGAAATCGATCAAGAAGAAACCCAAATTATTATTTATAATTTTATATTAATACAATTGACACATTTTTATATAAAATACGAAGCGATAATGAGCCAAAAAGGTGAAAATTTAAATCCTATATTTCATATATAAGTTCTAACATCAAACTAGTCGACTAAATAAAACAAGATATTAAACCGAGACAAACCCTTTCTAATTGAGGTCAAGAGAAGCCAAAGACGTACACCAGTACATAATGCCAGGAATATAATTTCTTTGGCTCTTCTTCTTTTTCTCATTAGCATAGGCGAGTGGAATTAGAAGTTCTTGTGTTGTTTTGGGGTCTTGTTTTTGCTTGTAGACATCATACACATCAGCTAAATTAGAGCTTCAATCCCTTCAAATGTACAACCAAAAAAACAACAACTATACACCATTTTCTAAATTTCAGGATCTGGTCCTTTAATTTCAAAAAAAAAAAAAAAAAAAAAAAAAAAATTCAGGATCTGATTTTTAATTTTATTTTTGTTACATCGGAGGGGAATCAAACCCTTAATTTAACCTAATTCTAACACAATTTCCAACCTCACTCACCACTTGGACTAACTCAATACGCAATTGACTCAATTTTAGAATCTAATTTTATCGTTATAAAGAACATATATGATTCAATTTTTTCCAGAAGAGTAAAACAGTCATTACTTTATTTTAACTGGAATATTGTAGGTATGAGAGATGACATGCTAAAGTTCAAGGACTCGAGGAGCTAGCAAACTCAACACCATAAAGTTCACCTTTCTTATTCAATCATAAGTAGTAATTATTTTCAAGCAGATTTCAGCTGGCTAGTGCTACTCAAGTAATGCAAAGATAAACATGCACATATGCATGCGCACCCCCATAAATTCCACAAATTTCGCCAAAGCCATTATGTCAAATTATTGTGTCTTATTACACACCTAGATCATTATTGTTCACTGTTATGCAAATCATATATATTCACCAAAAGGATTCTCTCCTAATTAAGTCACATAGTTACAAGTTACACGAACTCAACTAGTGTGCACAGATAGATGGAATATTGGGTTATGGGATCGGCGATATATTCTTGCCAACATGAAAAAGTTTTTAAGTTAATTCTATCTATCTCTTAGTTTTTTAATTGTTTCACAGTCAACTATAGTTAATTTTGTAACCATTATAAGTGAAAATTCTTTTTATCACGCTATTAAGTGACGATCATCATATATATTTACCGACTCATTTAAAAAATATTAATTTTTTTATTAAATTATCTCGTTGATTAGAGAGTTTAAATTTATTTTTACTAAAAAGAGAGAGTTTAAATTTCTTTCCTCAATCAAATTAAAGAGTTGTACATTTAATCGTGGGAAAAAAAAGGTAAAAAAAAGTATGCTCATCATTACAAAGGAAAAAATGAAGGCAAAAAGGACACTCTAATTGAGTCCTTTACCCCACACACATACAAATCAGAGGCTTTTGATTTTTCCCATTTATTTTGTTAAAGAAAAAATATGAATAGCATGTATGATAAACCACTTTAAACAAAGCCTCCATCTTGGACCCAACATGCCTGCTTAAGCTTCATTCACATTTTGTAACAAAGGAGTACTATACAGTCTATACTATATACTAAAAGAACACTAATATTGATCATGTATGTCTCCATTGATTTGTGCCGCTAATCACTCCACATGGCATCTTTTCAACCAAAAGATCTTGAGGGATTGTTTTAAACTTTTAATGGGTTTTTAGATTTAATTGGGTTATTGTGTTCTGTGCAGCCTAAGGACTATGGCAGCCAAAGGGATTGTTCATACTTCCCAGGGACTAAAGATGGTCATCATTGGACTTATATTTAGGGCAATTAGGCTAAACATGAGTAGGTCTACCATGGTTTTTACTGGTTGGAGTGAAATTTTCAAGTGGGATTTCCTATCATAACCTTGGAAAGAACCATATGATTATACAAAGTAGAGTGAAGGAATCCCAAGAAAGAATGTAGAGTTTGGCATGTTACTAAAGCAAGACAAAGGCAGAGAAGCATACAAACTGGGCAATATCTAGCTAGGCATAAAACACTTACTTAGGGATTTACAAATATTCCAAGCAGATCTTAGGGTGCTTTGAGAGCTAGTCTTGCACTCTTGCTCACTGCCATGCCTTGAAGTTTACAGTTTAAAAGAGAAAAAGAGGAACTTATGCTCTATAGTTTAGTATTAAAATTGCATGAAAATCATCAGAAGAAAATGGGTTTTTTTCAAAGGTGAGGAAGGGATAGGGGGAAAAAGAAAAAGATGGTCATTGCTTTCTTTGCCCTTTCTCTTTTGAGTGGTAAAGTTGTGAGAGAGCTGGAGAAGTATGCTTGGAAAGGGTGTGCTTAAAAGTGAAAGAGTTCACATAAGAAAGATCCCAATTTTTCCAAATTTCTTTTGGAACCCAACTTTGGGGATCTAGGTGCTACAAGTTTATATATATCTTACTATTATATTTGTTGGGCTTTAAAAAAGCTCTTTATTAATGTGAACATGATCGAGCTTTAATTTGGCTGATGATCTTGACCAGAAGGAGAAATCTACTTCATATAGCCTGAGGTATTTTGATCAGCAAATGTTCCTAATAAAGCTTTTAAGAAACTTGCCTCTTTCCCTCCATTATTGCTACCATTGCACCAATTTGGTAACTTGAATATAAACTTTCTTTGCAAGTAATTAAAATCCAACATAACAGGTTATATATGTTGTGAAACTTTGTATAATACTTTGTAACAAAGACGATATTATGTGCGAATACTAAGACAAGGGTGGAATGTTTTGGTAGAGAAGGGAAGACAACTATGGTGCTAGAGGTAGATGCTTTCACATATCCAAAACCGTGAATCATGGTCGGTTTGACCTCCCCGCACAGAGATAATGAACAAATAGGGCCGGACGGATATTGATATGGCCGGATTGGGAGAATGGTGGCGGTGTCGCTTGCCGAAAAGGGTGAAACAATGAATCAACAACACCAAGTCCACCCCAATGATGTTACAAATCTCAAGCCACCCAACACAATTGTTTCTCACCTCAAACAAAGGCGATCCTTGTCAATATTGACGATCATCCTCCACTCCATTCGAATTCAACAGAATTTACAACTCCTTGTGTATCGAATTCGACCTCATTGGAAGTATAGCACCTTTGCACTTTCTTTAACCTCCAAGAAATTGCTATGATTTCTCGCACATTCTCCTGGTTAGGTCAGGTTGGGTCCATTTCACTACGGGCCACTCAGCCCATCCGGCCCACTACAACACCCACCAAAACCCAAAACCCTGATGGCTTTTGTCTCCCGCTTCCCATTAATTTCAGACTCAAAACCTTTGGTAATTTTCGAAACCATGCCACAAAAATGAGCAACCCAAACTCCCACTTCCCGAAATCCCTGTCCCCGAAGCGCGTCCTCAAGCTCCTCCAAGCCGAAAAGAACACCCACTCCGCACTCGCCCTCCTCGACTCCGCCACTCGCCACCCCAACTACACCCACTCCCCCGACGTCTTCCACCACATCCTCCGCCGCCTCATCCACCCCAACCTCGTCGCCCACGTCGGTCGGGTCGTCGAACTCATCCGCACCCAGAAATGCCACTGCCCCGAGGACGTGGCACTGACCGTGATCAAAGCCTACGCCAAAAACTCAATGCCTGATAAAGCCCTGCAGGTCTTCCAGCAAATGCGAGAGATTTTCGGGTGCGAGCCCGGCATTCGATCCTACAATTCTCTTCTAAACTCCTTCATTGAGTCCAACCAGTGGGACCGGGCCGAGCAGTTCTTTGCTTATTTCGAAACGGTGGGGTTGTCCCCAAATTTGCAGACGTACAACACTCTGATCAAGATTTCGTGCAAGAAGAAGCAGTTCGAGAAGGCCAGGGGGTTGCTGGATTGGATGTGGGAGAAGGGTTTGGAGCCTGATGTGATGAGTTACGCAACTTTGATCAATGCGTTTGCGAAAAATGGGAAGCTGGGGGATGCATTGGAGGTGTTCGACGAAATGCCTGAGAGAGGAGTCAGTCCTGATGTCATGTGTTATAATGTTTTGATTGATGGGTTTTTTCGGAAAGGCGAATATGTGGAGGCCAAGGAGGTTTGGGAGAGGTTGGTGATGGACTCGGAGGCTTATCCGAATGTTGTTAGTTATAATGTTATGATTAGTGGCTTGTGCAAATGCGGGAGGTTTGGTGAGAGTTTGGAGATATGGAATAGGATGAAGAGGAATGAAAGAGGATGTGATTTGTTTACTTGTAGTTCTTTGATTCATGGGTTGTGTAAAGCGGGGAATGTGGATGAGGCGGAGAGAGTTTATAAGGATATGGTTGAGAAGGGAGTAGTGCCGGATGTGGTTATGTATAATGCAATGCTCGATGGTTTCTGCCGAGCAGGGAAGATTGGACAGTGCTTTGAGTTGTGGGAGGTGATGGAGAAGGGTGGTTGTCGTAATGTTGTGAGTTATAACATATTGATCAAAGGGTTGTTTGAAAATAAGAAGGCAGAGGAAGCAATGTCTGTCTGGGAATTAATGCATGTGAAGGCTTGTGTTGCAGATTCCACAACGTATGGAGTCTTAATTCATGGACTGTGTAAGAATGGGTACTTGAACAAGGCTCTATGGATTTTAAAAGAGGCGGAAAATGCAAGGGCTGATCTTGATGTCTTTGCATATTCCTCACTGATTAGTTGGTTATGCAAAGAAGGGAGACTAGATGAAGCAGCAAGAATACTTGATCAGATGGTTAAGTGTGGCTATAAACCGAATTCTCATGTTTGCAATTCATTGATATATGGCTTTATCCATGCTACCAAACTTGAAGATGCAATTTGCTTTTTTAGGGGAATGTCCACCAAGTATTGCTCTCCAAATGTTGTCTCCTACAATACTCTGATAAATGGCTTATGCAAAGTGGGAAGATTTAGTGACGCATATGTGTTTGTGAGGGAAATGCTGGAGACAGGCTGGACACTAGATGTGATCACATATAGTTTGTTAATTGATGGGCTTTGTCAAGGCAGGAAGATTGACATGGCCCTCAATTTGTGGAATCAAGCCCTTGACAAAGGATTCGAACCTGATGTAACTATGTACAACATTATGATTCATGGACTTTGCTCTGCAGGCAAAGCTGAAGGTGCTTTGCAGCTATATTTTCAGATGGGGTGTAGGAACTGTGTTCCGAATCTTGTGACACACAACACCCTAATGGAGGGTTTTTACAAAATTAGAGACTGTGGAAAGGCATCAGAAATTTGGGCTCGCATTTTAAAGAATGGGCTACAACCAGATATAATTTCCTATAATATTACTCTGAAAGGGCTTTGTTCATGCAGTAGAATATCAGATGCTGTTGGGCACTTAGAAAAAGCTTTGCATCATGGAGTTCTTCCAACTCATATAACGTGGCACATACTTGTTAGGGCAGTGGTCGACAACGGGGCCACTATGCAGTCTTCTTGGGGTTAAAGTAGTGTGAAGGTAAGTTTTACTCCGGTTGCATTTCTTTGTTCATGTCATTAGTTGCATTGCTGCCTTTGAAGTTGTAGGATGAGATATCCAAAGTTATCATTTTATTCTCTTACAAATTTTGTTAGGAATTGGGATGCTTTAAACTACCACACCGTGCTTGAAGTGATCCATGGAAATATGTCCTTGGGAGAGTCGCTAGCTGCCAAGATATCTACTGATAATGAACCATGCACATTGGTGTATTCTTCATGAAGAACATGCTTTTCTTTCAAAAGTGATGCAAGGTATGAATGAATATCACACTGCCCATATATATATATATATATATATATATATATATATATATATATATATATATATATATATTTTGTTACTTTCTCATTGCAAAAAGCTTTCTTGATGCAGGTGGATGTCAGTTCTTCTACGAATGAAGAACAACACTTCAGGTCACTATTTGACAGAAGTGTGAGTTATCCTAATTTTTAATAATGTTTCTGACCAGATTTTAATGTCTATACTATATAGCAATTCGGTTCTCACTTAGGTCTTTATGCATCTCTTGCACACTAGTGGGTTTACAAACAACTAGAATAATTAAAGAACTTGAAGCATGGACTAGAATAATTAAAAGTTCATTAAGCATCATATATGGTTACTAATTTACATAGTTGTTGGTGATCGCAGTAATATCACCAAGATCCTTTAATGATGCAAAAGTTAAGTGCTTGATGTATCAAACCCAAGTTGTAAGATTCACTGGGGGTTATTGTACATGCTATATTTGATAACCTCAATTTGGCATAGCCTTAAGTAATTAAAACTTCATGAAGCATCATATATGGTAACTCAGTTACACAGTTGTTGGTGATTGCAGTGATATCACCAAGATCCTTTAGATGATGCAAAAGTAAAGTGCTTGTCGTATCAAATCCAAGTTGTAAGATTCGCTTGGGGTTATTGTACATGCTATATTTGATTAACCTGAAATTTGGCAGCTCCTGATGCAGGTTGGGCGCTTAGTTTCTTTATGGATCCTAGACAAGACCTCATATCACTGTGGCAGAAGTATGAGTCTTCCAGATGTTAGAACACCAACCTTCCTCACCATCTTTAGTGTCTATAGCAGCAGGTCTTTCTTAATTTTGGGTCTATCTGCATTTTGTTGTACTAGTAAGTTTAAATACATACAATAGCTCTGATTGAAAACTTAGATTCATTAATTAAGAAAACTGGAGGCATGTTACGCATGCTAAATAATAATAAAAGTTCAAGAAGCATCATGTATGGTTTTGGTGATTGTAGTAGTATCACTAAGGTCAACTTTTGATGATGCAATAACAAAGAGCTTGATGTATCACCATCAAGTAGTAAGATTTACTTGGTGTTATTTATCATGCTATATTTCTTTTGCTGGGTAACAGTACAGACTGTGTCAGTTTCTTTTCTTGGGTTGGTAAATACTAAATACAAGAAATGTATGCAGTGAAGTCAGTTTCTCAGATTTTCTTGACAGGCTACATTTGTAAATAGATATATGGTGTGTTCTCATGCTATATACTTTTTGTTTATTAATACAGTTGACTTGATCTTAAAAAAAGAAGATCATCCTAATATGTAAACCCAAGCTATATTTATCTAATATAATTCGGTTTGGAAAAAGTTTACAGCATAATATTTTTCCTTGAAGGGCAGGGAATCACCTTCTTTCTTCCTCTGTCTTCTTCTCTTCTGCTATTTCTTTTTCTGATAGCATTTTCTGCTCATAGATGAACTGAGTAACCAAACCCACTAAAATTACCCCGAGAAATGCAACTTTTCTCCAATCGGGCGTTGAAGTGATGAAAGAGTCAACAATTTCTATGAGTAGCAGGCCAATCAATACAAGGTAAATATTCCTCCTGGTTTCTGATCCTGCACTTTCTTTAGTAAGCTCCTTGATCTTCTTTATTTCCTCTGTAGCGTCTAACTTTTTTATGGGTTTCCCCGGCGTCAGATTCTTGAAAAATAGCCCTTCATTTCGGTCTTTTTCAATCTGATCTTCGAATGCTGCTAACTCATTTTCATTTTCTTCGATCTCCGATATGTTCACTCCTGTAGATTCCTCAAACGCCTGCATGCGGCTGTCCATATTCTCCATTATCTGCTAGTCACAAATGAATAAGAATTGGATTATCAACAGATTTTCATAGCAAGTCCCTTTTTGTATCTTTAATGCAGATTTAGGAACTAAAACAGACCCGAGCGCTGGCTTCATCCAGTCCTTTGAGGGCATCTTCTCCAATCTTGTCAAACTCTGCAGTGGCATCTTCTCCGAATTTAGTAAGATATTCTGATCTTTCATCTAAGTAATCCGCAAGCCGGACTTTCTGAGCTTGAAGCATTGCTATCCTCACCAGCAGCTCTTGCTTGCGAGTATCTCCCTCAGGCGAAGGAGTCTCTGATTCGGAATCGGAATCATTGGACTTGCTGAAGCGCAAGATGGAGTTCTTTGTGCTGGGAAATCTTCCCGACTGTAAAATGGTATGTCTGGTGCCGTTGAAAGAGATTTGAATGTGTTTGAGGGCAATCATCTTATCCGCTTCAGTTTTGGCTTGTTTTGGAATAAAAGGAGAGGAAGAAATAGAGGGAAGAGAGATATTTGAGATATTTTATGTCTGAGTTGAAGTCCTTTTGAGCCTCTCATGTGGTGTTGCATTATCCATTAACTGCAAAGTGTTTCTAGATATAATGATTGTTAAGAGAGTGAGAATTCTGTCACCTCATTATGTGTAAAAAAAGTAATGCCTTGGAAGGTTTGAGACAGTGGCCTCTGTATTTATCGAATTACAGTCTTTTCTTTTATTTATTAATTCAAATCGACTAATCAAATTGTCTCAAAAACAGTGTGACGTCGTGTCATTTTCAGTTCTTAATATATCACCATCTAAAAACTCTGTTGATCAAATATATCAAACCTCCATTTTCTTGAGGATGATGGTGTTGCTGGCTTCGACTCTATTTGCTTATTTGATTCATGCAAATAAACAGTGTGCCTGATTCATACAAGACTAATGTAGCCTCAGATCAAGATATATAAGGGGATTAAAGGCCTATCTCACCTTTTCGGGGATTTTCGGACGAAAATTTTGAGTACAAAAGCTCCCACATAAGTAAATAATAATAAAAAAAAAGCACAATTCTAGCGACGATTGTTTCGTAGATAAAAATCTTTTGATTGTCCTCGGAAATGTTTGTCAGCTGACGTAAATTCGTCGGCATGGTTACCCAGTATCCAGGACATATTCCTAGCCTCATCTAAGAGTGTAGCTAAGAGTTAGTCCAAGCAATGCCTGATCTGTTTTCTCACAAGTCAGATCTCAGAACAGGCGTGAGGGGTAAGAGATTTCTCTGAAAATAGGGTTCTTCTCAAAGGGATTGAAGGGGTCTACTTGACTTGACCATACATGGCCAAGAAAACTAGGGCATGTACCTATAATGCAACAGTGATACAGAACAAAGAAAAATGCAGGTTTTGGACAGTTCTCTCAACCTTAACAATGATTACTGTGCATGAAATCAAACAGAATAGAAATTGAGACAATTAACAAACACCCATAATCTATTTCGACAATTAACAAACACCCATAATCTATTTCGAAATTAACACACAAACCCCTAACCATATTTTTCAGTAGCAAACCTTAAATGACAGAAAGACAAACTACAATAGCAGATTCACAGGCTCCAGTCCTCCTCTTGTGCCTTGTATTGGGTCAGCGATCCACTGTTTTCTTGTATGTATACCACTTAGCAATGAGGAGATACACAAGGAAGTTAATGATGCTGAGAATGGTCAACAGCCAGTAAAAATAGTCAAGATGTCCCCTGTTCAAGTTATCTGGAATCCAACCAAGCTTCCCATTCCTTGTGGTAACTTTAGTTACGATGGTAACAAGCAGAGTGCTGAGGTAATTTCCCAATGAAATAGTTGTAAGTGAGAGTGCAGAGCACAAGCTTCTCATAGCATCAGGTGCCTGGTCATAGAAAAATTCTAACTGTCCAATGAATGTGAAAACCTCTGCACACCCAATAAGGAAGTACTGTGGAACTTGCCAAAAGATTGACATGGGAATGTATTCACGGTCATAATAATTGTTTTTATGCACAATCCCGAGCCGAACAACCTCCAAGATCCCAGCAACAACCATGGAAAACACGGATATGAGAAGGCCAATGCCCATTCTTTGTAGCTGGGTGAAACCTCGTGGATGACCAGTGAACTTTCTTGCAAATGGGACAATGACTAGGTCATATATAGGAGCCCAGATGAGAACACTCACTGTGTCAAAGAGGGAGAGAGATGCCGATGGAATCTTGAATTTGGGGCCCATATGTTGATCCAGTGTGTTGCCTTGCAAAACAAACATTGTGCTCATTTGACTGTAAACTGCAGCAAAGACTATCCCAGATGCCCATATTGGAAGCAACCGGATGATGGCCTTGAGCTCCTCTACTTGAGTAACTGTGCAGACTTTCCATGGGTTTTCCAAGCTCTTCAGGTCCTCCACAGCAGCCTTATCAAAGAACCTGAAATTTGACACCATAAGAGGCTTAAATCGCTTGGTCAATGAAACTAGTATCTGAGAACAGAAACAACTGATAGTTTTTTGTAACCAATAATTGGATTTGATATTTCTACATTATTTGAAGTAGCTCACTGAACTCTAGTTTTGAGTACCACTTACCTTAACTTGTCTGTGTGCTCAAGCTTGCGGCTTCCTTGGATATTACTCTCAGCATCTCTTGTTTCATAAAGAAGAGACTTGTCATCCGGGACTTTTACATTGAATTTCCTGCAGGATGCAACAATGACCTGAATAATCCTTGTGAGGGGACTCCCTCCAGGTTTCTGAAGTCGGTACAATGGGCTACCAAAGAAAAAGAACACAACTGCTATGACCATTGCAACTGCTGGGATCCCAAAACCCCAGTTCCATCCCACATTCATTTGTATATAGACCAAAACCGAGGAAGCAATAAGTGCACCAACATTGATTGACATGTAAAACCAATTGAAGAAAGAGCTCTTCTTTTCCTTCTCAGTATCGTCTGTTTCATCAAATTGATCAGCACCGAAAGATGAAACGCACGGCTTGATTCCACCAGTACCAAGTGCAATCATGTACAGAGCTCCAAAGCAGACTGCTTTTTGTGATGCAGTTGCGTGGCAACCAGAGCTGTCGCATGATGGCTTTAGTCCATTGATAGATGCTGTCAGAGACAAGAATGCCATCCCCTGGACAAAAACTCTAGAGTCTTCAATATATTTTTAAAGTTCAGTCTTTTGGAAAACATAAAAAACAACAATTTCACCAAGAAAAATTTGATCAGAACTTCTTGGAGCAAAAGAAGAAAAAGACCAAAAAATCAGTATATTGGACAAGATACAGATTGAATTACAATCTTGATGTTGTTTCAAATAACCTGATCACTAAAACATATGTGTTAAAGGCCACTTCAAGAGGAGTATTGTGCGGATAAAACTTACAAGAGCATATATAATCGAGAAAATGGCAATCGTCCAATATCTTCCCAAATATGCATCAGCTAGGAAGGCTCCTAACAGTGGTGTGGCATAGCAAGTTCCCGACCAATTAGTGACACTCTTTGATGCCGCGGCATTTCCCATGCTGAGTTGTTTCTGAAGATAGTTCACCAGATTGGTACTCATTCCATAGTATGCCAATCTTTCACAGCATTCATTTCCTGCAACAGAATCATTTAGGGATCAAAATTGGAAAAAGGAAAAAACATGAAGGTCTCCAAAACCGACTGGATTCATAATATAACCAATAAAACCATACCAAGAATAAAGCGGCATGCCTTCCAATTGCCAGTCTTCCTCTTATTAGCAGGGTTTTTATGTATGTCCACAGTGCCATCATTTGTATATTCATCTTCCGCCAAAGCCATCTTCCAGGCCTTGTTTTGCTTGCTGTTTAAAACCGGAGAGTCACCTACAAAATCATCTTACATAAGAGCTAAGATAAGAGTGAATCATGACAATTTGAAAGTGAAAACATTGGCTGGGAGCCTAGGACATATCCAAACTCTTAGTGGGGTTGTTGAAAAGAGAATGAACTCAATTCTAGATTCTCAAAAATGCATATTTCACTCAGCATTGGACCAATTGGTGCCAACCTTACAAACCATCTGTCTTATCTTTTCAAATCCCTTTCATGACAAGTGTAGTTCAAGCAGCTTGTACATAGAGCACTTGTATTTGAAAAAACAAGGGCTCAAAAAACTGGCATACATATGTTCATATGTCATATGTCATATGTCAACATTAAAAAAATAAACAGAAGCTGAGTAAAGCATATAGGCATTGCGTTATCATTACGAAAGTCACCATCTGTATGAATAAAAAAAGGGTTGCTCAATGTAAAAAGATGAAACTCGAAAACCCATCATCGTATTCTTTAGAACAGAGTAAGAGCACAGAGGAAGTCAAAGCCTCAAACTTTAATTCTGAATTCAAGGAGAAAAAAACAAAAACCCAATTAACATATTAATAACATTGATTGCGCTTGCAGAGTTTACATAAAAAAAGGAATGGAAAAGCAAGCACTCTGATTCAGGGTTATTCTAGAGCGATACAGAGCAAGTTCGAAAAAATCCACCATTCTTAATCCAAGAAATTATACATGCTTGACATGAATGGAATAGTACTGAGAGGAAAAGAGAAGAAAAGACTGAATCTGTTTTGTGGTATATATCTGAACAAGTGATCGATATTAGTACTCATCGAGTTGCAGACAGAACACATACCTGTGAAGGTGAAGTTTGGAGTGAAAGATGAAAAGGGCGATTAAAAGACTGAATCTTTATGCGGTTGATGAATGGAGATTAGGGCTATTAATGAATTTTGTTGGGACTTAGAATCAGAGCAAAAGGAGGAAGAGCCCGGTTCCTGCTCGGACTCGCAAAGAACGAACCACGAAAATATGTGGAAATAGAATCAGAGAGGATCTTGTACTCCATTTTAAGTCTTAACACGTCGTAATAATTATATTTACGAGCATGAGACTATGCGAGAATGACAACCGTTGATGAGTGTGCATATTTATTATGAGCGATTGGCGTAGCTCTTTTACGATAGGACTCTTGCAAGCAAGCTGTACACTTTATATAAAAACTACATTTTCATTAATCATCGATTGATATAAAATACCTATTATTTGAAGAAGAAAAATTTAACTATTACTATGGTCCAAATTAAAATCTTACTAATGAGGTTGCTTGAAAGATGCTTTCATGATTTCTCTTTTTGCTTAGAAGACTCGAATTGTGTTAATAAAATGTGTTGATATGGACGTGTCCCAAAGAGTGATGTGTAATTATTTGAGGGGTTTGTGGTATACCAACGTCACAACTTTAGTACTACAAATGCAATTAAAACATAAACTACGTGTTTATATACAAAACCAAATAAATTTATCATTTCATCTCAGAAAGGCAATATTATTTAGTGTACAATTCAGAAGACTTTGCCTTTTTTAGAGAATGTGTGTGATTTTGAAATTGAAACAGATGATTAAGTCATATCCCAATGCGTTCAGGATCTCTTTGTAGGTTTATCGTGTCCCCGGACTCCTTGCAAAGTTCATTTATATAAAAAACCAAAGAAATTGACCATTTGATTTTAGACAGGTAAATCTTATTTATTATATTCGGCAAAAGTTGAAGCCACAGACCTAGTGCTCTGCTAGGGTTATCGTTGGCCTCCTCCATCGACAAAATTCTCAAACCTTCCAAACCTCTTTGGTCATGGCCATTGCTAGCCTTGTGGCTACCTCTCTATTTCTTCTTGCTGTTTTCGATCTGGCACTAGGTGTTCCGCCTTGGATGGGGATGTCTGGGGGTGCTGGTTGGGCTATGGCTGATCTGAAGCCGAGCTCCAAGGGAGTGGAGCTATATTGGTTTAAGGCGGATCGGCGAGTCTGGATCGTGGTCGACCGGTTGGCATCGGTTTGGATCTTAGATCGCGGCCGCCTTGGTGTGGGTTCCCTGGGGTTGCTGTTTGGGATGGTAGGTTTGATGTTTGGGTGTCTGATCTGAGCTGTGCTATGATGGTGTGGTTCTGGTAGGGTTTGTATTAGATCGGCGTGACTGGGTTGTGGATCGGGGTCGTCTGACTTCCGACGGTGGTAGGGAGCCTGGAGTGATGGATTGGAGGCAGCAGTCGCAGCACTGGTGTCCCCTTCTTGTTACCGTGTTGGGCGACAGCGAAGTTGGCTGCACTGGTGGCTATGGTATTCAGGTTTCCCGATCTGAGTGGTGGCGTCGTGATAACGATGGGGAGCATGGAGGCAAGACCAGCGATGGTTTGTGGCGGACTGGTGGTGCGGCTCGTGATGTCGGCGTTGCTATAGGGGATGCGGGCCTTGGTTTGGATTCGACGTCTGGTGGTGATGACTGGGGCGAGGTGGCTATTGATGACGGAGTCGGAAATGGCTGCATGGACGGGCAAGATGGATGTGGAGGTGGTGGTTGGTGCGGCGGCAACGCCGTTGTCTCCATTGCTCCACTCAAACTGTGGATGGACTGGGCCCCTTGGGCCTTTGAATGCTTTGTGGGCTTTTTTCTTGGGCTCACTGGATTAGGGAGCGGGAATCCACCTTTGTTGTGGGTTAGAATGGAATGGGTCTTTATGACCCATAGTATTGTTTAATTTTTGTTTGGGTCGCAAAAACCAGTGCCTTAGTTGTTTCCCTTTTATGTCTGCTTCGAGGTTTCTTGGTTTTTGTTAGAATAATGGTGCGTGGATTTCCTAAAAGGTGGGTGTACTCGGGATTTTTTGGGATTTTATTCTTCTAGAATAGGGTTTCTTGAGGTTCTAAGGAACGATTGCTTTCTGTCGACCCCATAGGGGTGTTTCGTTTTTGTACTGCTTGCTGAATCTAATGAAAGGGCTGACCTATTTTCTCTCAAAAAAAAAAAATCTTATTTATTATACAACTCGAAAGATTCTGTCTTTTTTAGAGAATGTGTATGATATTGAAATAGAAACAGATGATTATATTATATCCCAATATGTCTTTGTAGGTTCACCATGTACCTGGACTCCTTCCCGCAATTATTATCGAAAACTCCATTTTCTTGGCAAAAATGAAAAACATAGAGATCCCACTTGACACCCCAGTCCAGATATATATATATATATATATATATATATATATATGAAAATACAACTTCTAATTCTTTTTTGTCATGAGAAAGTACTAAAGAAATAATAACCGAGATTCCAAATAATCATCTACAAATTTGTTTATCGCTTACTGTGGCTCCCTAACTACATCTACAAATATGTTAATAACTTATTTGTTGAAAATAATTAAGATGATTTCAACAAACCAAGACAAAAATTTTAGCAACCATCTGATTACTTATTCTATTGTATTCATTTTATAGTTTGCTATTCATATTATTGGAACCTTTCATTTTCTTTGACTACCCTTTAAACATAATTTCTACAAAAATCAACTAAGATCAAAAGTATTTAACCATTGAACGAACAATTCGAGCACAATAGTCTATATACTCCGTGACGAAAAATAAAATGATGAAATACCAACACATCATATGGTACACATACTTAAGATCCCTTGCAGCATGGGGTACTCTTTCTAAAGTCGATGTTGCAACCGTGCAAGATTTATCTGTTGGGTTTGGTGCCTATCCCTCCTTGGTGGAGATATTTTGCATGGCATGAATGCATGGTATTAATTGTTTGTGCATTCAAGGTGACAACTTATGCATGGAAAATTGGTGCATGGTCAAGTGCATGCATTGGGTATAAATGCATGGTCAAGTTGATGCATTGGGAATAAATGCATGGTTAAATTCATGTATTGACCTTTTAGTCTTCCTAGGGAGTTAATGTGAGAGATGAGTGGTTGATTCATGAATGAGCATTGATGAAGTGAGTCTAGAGACTTCTATCAATGGTATAAATAGATGAAGCTTGTGTGGAGGCAAAAAGGGAGAGGTTAAGGAGCAACTCCAAGGGTCTTCAAGATGTAGAAGATAGGGGGAGTTGTGTTCAAGGGCGTGTATAGCTCTTGGGGTAGAGTGATCTTCTAGGTTGAGAGACGGTGTACAAGGGGTATCTTTTTGGATACAAGGGCTCGGGTTGGATATAAACTTGAGTGCTCGAGTTGTGCATAAACTTGAGTGGTGTATCTTGTACTCGTGTAATTCTCTCATAGTGAAGATGAAAACTCTCCGAGGATGTAGGCATGGTTTTTTGGCCGAACGTCGTTAAAACTTGTTGTCTTCTTTGCTTGGTTGTTTCTTCTTTCCATCTCTACTTCTAGTACTTGCATGGCGGGGGATTAATTTCCCAACAACGGGGGATTAATTTCCCTAACATTATCCTCCACTTCAGAAACACATCAATACTTCTATCCTCCTCTCTCTAATGCATGTTGATATCATTGAATCATCAACATTGCTAATTCTTCTATTCGATCAACCACCTTTAAAAAATCCAACTGAAAAAATATTTGAGAGGCAGCTTCTTGAAGGTCAAAATCATAAGTACATAACAGGAGACATTTTCTAGTGTGTGATCTCATTAGCCTTGACTAGTGAAAAACTTCATCAAAGGATAACTAAATCGGAATGTCACATTTGGTGAGCCATGTCAATCCTAGTATGACATTTCATAAAAAAAAAAAATACAACATAACTATCAAAATGGATCCTTTGCTTTAGAAAGAAATGAAGCTTCAAGTACTATTTGCTTTAGCTCAATGACTAGGAACCACTGCCCTCTTGTAAGTATACCATCTAGCAACCATAAGATAGAACCCCAAATTCAACACACTCAACACAGCTAAAAGCCAGAAGAAGTAGTCAAGGCGCCCATAATTCAAGTTATCTGGTATCCAACCAGCTTTGCCATTTCTTGTGCTCACGTTAGTCACAATGTTCACAAGAAATGTGCTCAAATAGCTCCCTAACGCAGTCGTTATCAGCGCGAGAGCAGAACACAAGCTCCTCATGGCATCAGGAGCTTGCTCGTAGAAGAACTCCAGTTGCCCAATAAATGTGAAAACCTCAGCACACCCAATAATGAAGTACTGTGGCACTTGCCAAAAGATTGACATGGGGATGTGCTTGAGGTCATAGTAATTGTGCTTTTTCACCTCATTGAGTCTCACAAGCTCCAAAGTCCCAGCAGCCAACATTGCAAAGACTGAGATCACAAACCCAATTCCTATTCTTTGAAGTTGGGTGAACCCGTTTTTGTGGCCTGTGAATTTCCTAACAAATGGGACAATGACACCGTCGTAGACTGGAACCCAGAAGATGACGCTGATGGTGTCAAATAGGGAGAGCGAGGCGGAGGGGATTTCAAAGGAGGAGTTGCCTAGGTGAAGGTCCATTGTGTTTCCTTGGAGCACAAACAAGGTTCCCATTTGGCTGTATACCGCTGAGAATATAATGCCAGTGGCCCATATCGGTAGTAGCCTTATGAGGGACTTGAGCTCCTCAACTTGGGTCACTGTGCAGAGTCTCCATTCCATCACTGAGCCTTTGATTCTATCTGATTGAGTCTCAACTGCTGCCTTGTCCAAGAAACTAAAAACATAAAGAAAAAATCATTATGAGTCCACAAGTGCAGTTTGCAAAAGGCAAATTCCTTATAGAGTCTTCAAAATGCAGCATGCAAAGCAAAATTCACAGGCAATGGTAGTAGTATATGATGTTTCTTAGTGTAAAATGTCATTATTCAAATATAATTAGTGTACCATAAAAGTTTAAGCTCTTATGAAATGAATCAACAATGTATATCAAACTAACACTTACGAACCAGGCTAATAATATTTTTTCTAGAGGGTTAATGATCCAAATTGACCGCATTATTAATATTATATTCAAATTTTGTATGAGATGTAAAAACTGCAAATAGGCACATGTAGGTTAGTTGCCAAGGCCACCCTAGCCTAGATGCTATATACAATTTGTATCATATAAATTAACATCAACGCCTTAGGTGCAAAACCTCTGTGGAATCAAAGTTATGATATTTTCGAAAACCATTGGATTGATCTTAAAGCTTAAAGTTCAAGAAATTGCACGTGTTAACTATTAAGCAGACACTTAAATGTGCTAATTTTGAGCTAAAGAGAATCCAGAGTTATCTATCAAAAGCCACAAAGGACTCAAGGATGCTTTTGTCCTTGTTACAAGCTCACAAATTCACCTTAGTTGTTCTGTGTGATCAAGCTTGCGGCTTCCTTTAACCGCAGATTCCTCGTCTGCAGTCTCAAACAATAGAGACTTATCCCTAGGCACTTGTTCTTTATATTTCCTGAAGGATGCGACAACCACCTGGCAAATGCGAGTCAGGGGACTCCCACCAGGCCTCAGGTTACGATACAAGCGAGTACCAGAAAAGAAACTCACAACAGCAAGCGCCATAGCCACAGCAGGAATTCCAAATCCCCAACCCCATCCAACGTTTGTTTGTATCCAAACAAGCACAGAGGAAGCCACAAGTGCACCAATATTGATTGAGAAATAGAACCAATTGAAGAAAGAGCCCTTGTTCTTCTTCTCAGCCTCATCAGTGTCATCAAATTGGTCTGCCCCAAATGATGAGACACAAGGTTTTATGCCTCCAGTTCCAAGGGCTATGAGGTACAGTCCAGTGAAGAACACTCCTGCTTGGATCTGTGTTGGATTGCACACATTGTTTTTGTCACATAGTGGTTTTAGCCCTTGAATTGATGCTGATAATGTCAATAGTGTCATTCCCTGCAACAAATAAATGACTTTTCACGTCATATTTTACGATTTGAAATGTATTCAGTGGATTGTTTAATGTGTGCCTAGGTTTACAGTTTGGCAGCATAACATGTTAGTATCTAGTTAGAGACACATTTTCCTAGTTTGATGAACATACAAATAAACTTACAAAAACATAGATGATAGAGAAGGCAGCGATTGTGTAATATCTTCCAAGGTATGCATCAGCTAGAAATGCTCCAAGTAATGGTGTCACATAGCATGTGCCTGACCAATTTGTGACAGTATTAACAGCCTCAACATTCCTCTGGTTCATTTGGAATTTGAGGTAATTAACAAGATTGGTGTTAATACCATAGTAAGCCAATCTTTCACAGCATTCATTTCCTGATAATAGCCAAGGAATGTAAGTACTAAGCATCTGTTGTTCATCATATTTCAATGCCATAAATTCATTTACTTACCTAGAATGTAAGGACAAGCTTTCCATGTTCCTGTTTTGTTCTTCATGGCAGGCTGGTTACAATAATCAGTTGTTCCATCTTTCGTATAGACATCGTCTTCTGCCATTTCTGTGAGAGACAAGCTCATCTTCAAGTTCAAAAAAAAAATTTAGTGTACAATCGGCTTCTATATCACAATGTTTATTTAAATCTGGGTTCACTGTGAATGATATCTCATATATGGTAACCATCATGTGCACAAATCTGTGCATGGCACGCGATTCGAATGGATCAAACCTTAACTGCATTGCTAAATGTAACTCATAAATGTAGGTATAGTTGTGTCATTTTCGAGTGGTAGGATCAGAAATTGGACTGCTAAATGTCAATTTAAGATGCACCAATCTGCTGCAGCGTTACATCAATGCATGCTAACCACATTTGAGACTTGAAGTTTAGCCTTTGCTTTCATGGCACGCCTTCTTAGGAAGAGGACTTACTTGTTGCTATCTGTAGTAGTGGTAGTACTATTGGGCGTCAGTTGTAACTCGTATGCACTCGGTCAGAATTCAGAATAATGAGCATGTTCTGGGGCCAATAGATAAACTTACATGCAATGGAGCTAGGCCCAATATGCTTGTGTTGAACTTGATTCTATTTTTATCTGGCCCATAGATGTTGGTGAGTTGTGTTTGGGTGGCCCAAGAAGATGAATTCAATCTTGGTTGTTCCGGTTATTAAATGTTTTTAACAATTAAAGCTACAATTTCCGGTTATTACGATAACTAATCATATGTTGTCTATGACCTTTAGAATTCAAATACAAGTCACAAGAAACAGTTTCAATGGTAATTTTTTTTTTCCTTCCACTAATAACAGGGTCCTTGACCCATAATGTGGATCCTCTCTTATCGGAAATGGGAGTAGTAGTGTCATATGTGCCGCAGAAACTTTTTTTTGTTTGTCCTTGCCGGCATCAGCCTATTCGATGTATTTTATCTTTTTTCACTGTTAAGGAACAACAACTGAGCTTCTAGAATGTGGAGTGCAGGTGGGTTCCTTCACTCACCCTCATATATATTATATGGATCGGGGACTATTGTCATATATTTATATACTATTTATTACTTGTGGTACTACAATGATCACGAAACATATAGCTTCCTAACTTTAGAACTTTCCATGAAAACAGAAGTTCTCTGTTCTCTCTAATTGTGAAAGTTTAGCTTCAACATTTTCAGATGGAATTGTGCTTTCGGTTTCAATGAAAGGATAGAGATACTAATTCTCTTCTTACCTATTCTTTCTATTTTTGGTTGGCTCACTAATGTATGAGACCAGAAGTCAATTGATACAATTATGGTTATATGTTTAATTTTCTTATATATTAATGGCATGGTTTTGAAATTTTGTTCATGTTACTCAACCTACTTCCTTTCTTGTCTTGGACTAGCTAGGAATTTCCTAGTTACCTAGCACATCTGTATTTAAAATCATGCGACTAAATGAGGGGGTGCCAATGCTACGATTTACCCGTTTACGATACAATGAAGTCATATTTTATTCAAGGAAGTACGTGAACACTTTGAAGCCTTCAAACTCAATGCATACCTCCCATGAAGCCATGGTCATGACAAAGCTGCGTACAATAGTAACAACATTAAAAGGTCATAACTCAAAAGACAAAGAAAAGGGGAAGGGATTTTCTTAATGTTAATAAGTGGAAACTAGAATTATGTATATGATTAATATAATTTAGACTCGGTAATCTTGTGTACGCTTCATCAAGCAGCTGAAGCCAAGCTTTCCAGCAATGAACTAGCAATGCATGATAAAGACTAACTAGCTTCCAGCGAAGTTGACCATTATTATTGGCTCATGAAACACGCATGTGCTTGTGATTGATATATATATATAGTTATAGACTGATAGGGATTGTTAAGAGTGGAGAAAAATAGAACAAAAAAATTATGAAGTGAAAAATATATAGGAGGAGAATTAGATGGATGAGCTGGGGAAAGTTGATGAGGACTATCAGTACGTGATGAGAAAGGACTTACCCACTGTGGGTTTATTTAGTCTTGGCTTTCAAACAAAACTTGGTATTCAAACAAACTATGATGCCATGCTGTTGGGAGCTTCTATCTGATTTGTGACCTGAAAGCCATTTCCCAACCTTTCAATTATTTTGTTGTCTAAGCATCCTACTTGGATTCATACACGTACTAATTTTCCAACTCTACGGACCAACTACAAACCACACACCTGTACCAACTCATATTCATCGTATGTATGATGTATCTGGCTTTTTCGATCAATAATCTTATTATATACATGTTAAAATGAGGGTTGGCAGGAATGACAAGACACTAGCTTAAGTGAACCCCCACCTAAGTTCGAGTCCCAACATTCACAAGTCTCTCATTGGTAGGTTATTGAGTAGGAGAAATATCACAAATGATCACTGAGTTATGACCCATTCGACACTTAACTCACTGTATTTTCAACAATATTACTTAACTCACTCACTTTTACATCTGTCTTTCACTTAATTCACTGTTGTTAATTCTACCGTTAAAAACCATTAAAATTTAGGGTATATTTGTCTAAACACTAAAAAAATGCATTTCTAACTTTAAAAATTGAGGGTATATATATTTTTTTAAATTATATTTAAATTAAAATAAAATCCTTTTTTATTAAAAATTCCAGAAATTGAAAAAAAATTGAAAAAAAAAATTGATAAATTTAGAATTTTTTTTAAGTTAAAAATGTATTTTTAAGCGTTTTGACAAATATACCCTCAATTTTAACGGCTTCTAACGGTAGAATTAACGGCAGTGAGTTAAGTGAAAGACAGATGTAAAAATGAGTGAGTTAAATGATATTGTTGAAAATACAGTGAGTTAAGTGTCGAATAAGTCATAACTCAGTGACTATTTGTGATTTTTTGCCTATTGAGTATTGGGGTTCTACATGACCCATGTAATGTTGGTGAAAGTGTCAGCTTCCAAAGATTCTAGGTCATTACGAGGCCTAACTGTTGGATGCTTGCGGGCTTTTAAGATGGAAAACCTTGGGTTAGTGGACCTTGACTACTCTCACATGGTAATCGACGTTGAATCCAGATGTTAGTTGGGTTCCTGCGAGTCACAGATGATTCATAATTTTTTTGGACTGGTGGGCTGCCTTCCCTCCGGTCCAAAAAATAAAAAAAAATCTTACCATGTATATATGATTCCAAACTGTTAGAGTTAATTAAGTAAACTTTTAAGGGAAGTTACCTTGCGTACACTAACTTTATATATAATTATATATAGGTGCACACTCGTTTTCTGCAAGAACTCAGAAGCGTCCACATATCGACATCACTAGGAAAATGAACAGGTTCTATTCATATTGATGTAAACTCCTAAACATAAGGATTGATGTCTCTCTTTCCCTTGAATTGTAATCGGTGGGTGTTTTTTCAATTCAAATAAACTTTTATCGAGAAGCTAATCTCACCCCATATTCAGTAAATTTGAATTGAAAGATCAATATAAACTCCAAAACATGATCGATCATGAGTGTTTTCGAGAAAGTCCGATGATTAAGATGAACATGACGTAGTACCTTTTTCAACTTTTGAACTTTTTTTGCTTTTTACTTTTCCCACTCTTTGTGGTTTGAGGATCATATCTGTACAATTGTACTTCTCCTGTGTTAACGAACGTCTTTACTTAGTGAAAGGTGATGTTAACTGTACAGGAGAGAAATAAATTTAATTAGTATAGATATTTCAAAATTATGTACACGTACATATCTAACTATCTTCTTAATTTGGTTAAACCCTGTAACAAAGTTTAACCTAGCTAGCCAGTTTTCTGTTTATTTCTTTATAGTTTATACTTTGAATGGTTAATGATCAGTACGTAAATGCACAGTATCATCCAAATTAAGAAAATTAAAACTAGTGAATTTAAACATATAGTGGAAGCATCCTTTGCCCTACCAGCTGTTGTCTAAAAGCTCTGAGAGAAAGATTTTAAGCTGCATTAGTTAATTATTTAACTAGCGAATGGGAGACATAATTAATTGATTCTCTCAACTTGAACTAAGAAAATCCATCCAAATAACCAAAATTGTAAAAAAAATATTGACACCTGATAAGAGAGCATTTAATGATGGAGCTAATTATATGTAAATTGTTGTTTACCAAAAATATACAGCTACAGTGGTCAATTAAGAACTTTATGTAATATGTAAGAAATCAAGGGAAAACACCTTGGTTAGGCTGATGAAATCTTGTTTTTAAAGAATGCCATTGTGCCCACCTAACCTAAGAAAAACGACTTGGCAGCAATGCCTCTCGTCACCTTATATAAGCAATTGCGCTGGCCAGTCACCATGAATATATAGCAACAACGCAAACAAAACGAAGACCAGAAATATTTTATCTGTAGTACTACTACTACTGGTACTACTGCACAGAGAAGCAGGACGATTAGAATTCCTCTATTAAAATGGCATTGTGGATTCGAGTGCTTCTACTTCTCTTGGCTTGCCTTCTTCCAGCTTTGGTTGAGAGCAGGGTTCGACACTACAAGTTTAATGTAAGTACTCCTCTTTTTTTCTTTTTCTTTTTTTTCAAATAGTTAATATCAAAGGTTTTCATGACATCTAGCTAGAGATGGGTGGTCTTGACGTTAATGAAGAACTCTTTTTGATTGAATGTTCGAGTACTTTTGCATGACTAAAATGACAATGACAAATGTTTAATTGCACATTATGATGATATATATATATATGTAGATCGATAACTTTTTTTTTTTAGAATTTTTTTTGTATTCTAAAAAAAAATCAGTATTCTTCGATCGGTGCAGTGATATTTATTATTTGGAAAACACTCGTAGAAAAAGTGTAGAACGTCAACTTTCGTTCCATGACTGCGAATAACATTCTCATCAATTCATGGCATGAATGTTTGCCATAGATTTCAGATGAAACCACAGTATCTATAATCACAGACATGGATTTCTTAAACTAAAAGCTAGTTAAGAGGGTGGTGTGCCTAATTATTGCAAAGCTGAAAATATATATGGTTTTTGTTTTGTTAATTTAAAAATAGTGGAGTAAAAGTTAAAAGTGCATGGAAGGTACACCCTTAAAACCTAAAAGGCACACCTTCGATCATTTTCTACCAAATGACAGTATTTCTTACTCTACTTTGTAATGTAGAGTACCATTGACTTTTCCATCTTTTGTTACCGTGCGCAGGTGGTGCTGAAAAACACTACCAGACTATGCTCCACCAAGCCAATTGTAACCATCAACGGTCGTTTCCCAGGGCCAACTCTCTATGCCAGGGAAGACGACACCGTTCTTGTCAAAGTCACCAACCATGTCAAGTACAATGTTTCCATTCACTGGTGAGAACTCATAGCATTTATCCCTCTAAATCACTTTTAATTGAAGCTTCTAGTTAATTTCCGACTTACCTTTTTTCCGGCAGGCATGGTATCCGGCAACTCCGGACCGGTTGGGCAGATGGACCAGCATACATCACACAATGCCCTATTCCTCAAGGCCAAAGCTATGTATACAACTTCACCATCACAGGCCAAAGAGGCACACTTCTTTGGCATGCGCATATTCTCTGGCTTAGGGCCACAGTCCATGGTGCTCTTGTCATTTTGCCCAAGCGTGGTGTGCCCTATCCTTTCCCGACACCCCACAAGGAAGTTCCTGTTGTATTGGGTAAAGATTCTTCTTTACTATTTCCGATCTCAATCTATACTTTTTTTGAGAGATCGTTGGCTATCGAAAACAATGGCCATTCCAAAAACGTATTTCCGACCGATTTTTTGTTGTTGTTGGAAATAAAGCTATTTCAGACCAAAAGTAACTTCCGTCAGAAAAAATTAATCGGAAAAGACCATTCTTTTTGTAGTGTCCATTTCAAACAGTAGCATATTAATTCCAAGTTATGCTGGGCTAAATTTAGTACAAAAATGTGTGCAAATTTCAGGTGAATGGTGGAAATCAGATACTGAAGCAGTGGTTAATGAAGCTCTCAAAGGCGGTGTAGCACCTAACGTGTCAGATGCTCACACTATTAACGGTCATCCAGGCTTTGTCGCTCCAAATTGTAGCACACAGGGTACTCAGATTTTGCTTAATATAACATTCATTTAAAACAAAAAGACCAATAATCTGACATGTTATGTTACAAAACGTACTGATAGCTAATATATGCTATGAAATGCAGGCGGCTTCAAGTTGTCTGTGGAAAGTGGCAAGACCTACTTGCTCCGCATCATCAATGCTGCGCTCAATGAAGAGCTCTTCTTCAAAATTGCCGGACACAAGTTGACGGTAGTGGAAGTCGATGCCACCTATGTAAAACCCTTCAAAATTGACACCATAGTGATTGCCCCTGGACAAACCACCAATGCCCTCATCACCGCAAACCAAAACTCTGGCAAGTACTTGGTTGCCGCCTCCCCATTCATGGACACTCCCGTTGTTGCCGTAGACAACCTGACAGCCACGGCCACTCTGCACTATTCAGGCACACTTTCTAATTCGCCCACAACTCTCACTAGCCCACCTCCTCGAAACGCTACCCAAGTCGCCAACAGTTTTATCGACTCTCTCAGAAGCCTTAATACAAAGACCTTTCCTGCAAAAGTCCCCTTAAAAATTGACCACAGCCTTTTGTTCACAGTTAGTCTAGGGGTTAACCCATGTCCTAGTTGCAAAGCCGGTAATGGAAGCCGTGTGGTGGCCAGTGTTAACAACGTCACATTTGTTATGCCAACCACAGCTCTGCTTCAAGCACATTTTTTCAACACTAGTGGGGTTTTCACCTCTGATTTTCCTGCTAACCCACCAAATGCTTTCAATTTTTCTGGAGGTCTGCCAGCAAATTCAAGTTTGGCGACTACAAATGGGACAAAGGTTTATAGGTTGGCTTATAACTCGACTGTTCAACTTGTTTTGCAAGACACTGGGATTATAGCCCCTGAGAACCACCCAGTACATTTGCATGGCTTCAATTTCTTTGTGGTTGGCAAGGGACTTGGAAATTACAACCCCAAGACGGATCCTAAGAACTTTAATCTTGTTGATCCTGTTGAAAGGAACACAATTGGTGTTCCATCTGGTGGTTGGGTAGCCATCCGATTTCTCGCAGATAATCCAGGTAATTAAGCTTTTATCACATTTTAGCAAAAATTACTAAATGCGTCATGTATCCGCAATTTATATTATTTTACGTGATAAGACACATCTTAGTGCATTGTATGAGAGAAATTTTAGACATAACGGCCTCAAACAAAATTCCTTACACATTTTGGAACAATTTTTAGTTGCTTATATATAACTTTTACTCTTAATTTCTTACATTTATGTACTTATATCATTTTTCAGGTGTTTGGTTCATGCATTGCCATTTAGAAGTGCACACAACATGGGGGCTTAAGATGGCATTTTTGGTGGACAATGGTAAAGGACCAAATCAATCACTTCTACCTCCTCCAAAGGATCTTCCAACTTGTTAAGTCTCTAGCCAAAAGAACATTAGTGTTGCAATTAAGTAGAGTGAACTAACCAAAAAGAAAGTGTGCGGACTCAAACCCTCAAAGGCACATATGATCGAGAAGAACAAAAGAGAGGATGAATAAACAAATGCTATATATTTCATGAATTCAAATTGTTGCTTGAGTAAATGAAAAAATTTTGCTCAAGAAACTTTGAATAAAGTTTTGGTTGTTGGGAATTTTCAAAAAGTTATAATTTTTTTCAATAATTATATGTATTGGTCTTGGCTGTGCAAGCCTTTTTCATAATATTGTAAAGTTGTGATCGATGGATCTTTAATTTCTTTGCCTAAGCTGACTTGCGATCCTTGTTACTAAACTTGGATGCTCGATCATGAGCTAGTGAAAGTCTTGGGAGGTTCTATACTTATGTGTCAGTTTGTATTCGGGGTTTAATTTACCAGTACCCCTAAAACTTGAAATACATTCTGCCTTCTTGTGTAATTTGAAATGATCCAAATAAAACTTTGGGGTTACCTCTGTGATGAAGATTGAAGCATTTAGAAATATGGTTATATTTGCAAAGATGAGATCTATATAGCCCCAAGTAATATCCGACATTAGTTACAGATTTGGGCTAATCTAAGGGTTAGATTCGGTTTCAACTAAGGCCCAAAACGTCGGTTACCGAGAAGAAACCAGGCCCTGACAAACTTTTGCCTCCCTTGGCTTTATATGCAATTACGCAAATACCCACATCGACTTTGGGTCGCCAATGAGCGAATCACAGGCTGTCGATTTCATGTCCCACACTTTGTTTTGGTTGGGCATCTCTCTCTCTCTCTCTCTCTCCAAACACCATACCCACCAATCACAACTCAACAACTTTGACCTCTCCTTTTCACTCTCTTCCCTCTACTTGTTTCTGTTCCATAGATCCCTGTCCCTCAACTCAATCACTACAAAGAGAAAGAGCTACCTCTGCTATTCACCGCTTTCACGCTCTTCCTTCACCCCCTATCAAACAAATCCCGCTTCTTCAGCTTTGCAACGCCACTTTTCTTTTATCTAGTTTCCTGTTTTGGGTCTGGTTTTCTTTTCTTGGGTTTGCATAAACTTTCAGTTTTCTGTTAAAAAAATCTTACTTCCCCTGAAACTTGATCTGTTTTTTTTTTTTTTTTTCCTTTTTGTGATCTTTGTGCCTTTGAATCTGATATGGGGTTTTAGGGTTTGTCCTTGATAATCCAAGATCTAATCTTTTCAAATTGCTTATCGAACTTCCCCCTTGTTTTGGAAAGTTTGCCCCTTTTTTAGATTCTCAACTTATGCTTGTTTCAAAAGCACACTGAGATTCCCTTTCAAATGCTACTCTTTCTTGATTAAGAAACTTCCACTTCTCTGCATTTCCTATCTGGGTTTTCTCTCTCTTTGAGCTATATATATCAAAGAGAGAGAACAAAGTTACTCCATTACTTTCCTTAATTTCCTATGCGTTTCAACCGAACACTTCTATAAGAACCAACATGTATAGGGGAATTGAAGTTCTATCTCCAGCCTCCTATCTCCAAACCTCAAATTGGTTGTTTCAAGAAAGCAAAGGTGCCGAGTGGACCGCAGAAGAGAACAAGCGATTCGAAAATGCTCTTGCTCTGTATGATAAGGACACCCCCGATCGATGGCACAAGGTGGCTTCTTGGATCCCTGGAAAGACCGTAGGCGATGTGATCAAGCAGTACAAGGAGTTGGAAGAAGATGTGAGTGATATTGAGGCTGGTCTTATCCCAATTCCTGGGTATTCTAGTAATAATTCTTTCACATTGGAGTGGGCTGACGATCAAGGCTTCGATGGATTGAAGCAATATTATAGTGTTGGTGGCAAGAGAGGCTCGTCGACTCGGCCGTCTGAGCAAGAAAGAAAGAAAGGTGTACCATGGACTGAAGAAGAGCACAGGTACTTACCTGATCAATACCTTTCTTTGAATATCAGGTCTGTTTGTCTTGGTCATTTTTTGAATGTTTGAAAGGAAAGTACTTTAAACTAATTAAAGCTCGGAGCTCGATTTTTCTTAGAACTGAACTTGTGTCAAACTTCTTTTCTAACTTGTTCATATGTATAGCTTAGAGTATAATCATGTCGAACAAACAAAAATGGTACTGAGAGCTTAGTGATGCGCGCTTAGTTTTTGGGTGTAAAAGTCTTGTTAGATAGCAAATTAGGTCTAATTAGTTCTTGCAATTTAATATACAGATGAACAGTCAGATGCACAGTACTATATTGTTTAGAAATGGGTTATTTACTATGAAGCCTTTTTTGGCTTGTGTCCTAGTGGAATAGTGGATCATTCTGCAGCTTTTAATGTAGTGTTATATGACAAACTGTACTGCAGGCAATTTCTGATGGGACTTAAAAAGTATGGTAAAGGTGACTGGAGAAATATCTCTAGAAATTTTGTGACCTCTCGGACACCTACTCAAGTAGCCAGTCATGCTCAAAAGTACTATATCAGGCAACTTACAGGAGGCAAAGACAAGAGAAGGTCTAGCATCCATGACATCACAACCGTTAACCTGTCAGATACCAAATCTGGATCACAAGAGAGTAATCAGAGTAATACTAAAAGTTCTCCGTCTCAAGATCATGATTCTGCAGTTGCGGTTCAGTCACAGCAACATGCAAAGGTGAGTAATAAGCAGCAATTTGACTGGAAAGTGTCGAATGAGGGACCGCAAATGGTCTTCAATTCAATGAATGGGAATGCAATCATTGGACCTTTCTTTGGGATTTCTTCACATGTTCCTAAGCTTGAGGAGCAAGATTTCTTCATTGGCAATACTTTTCATGGATCTCAGTTTGATCATCACAATGTGCGTTTTGAGATGCAATATCAGTGAAGCTATATCGCCTATATATCCATAGATTGGAGGTTGGAGTGCTAGAGGTATCATATTGCCAGTCTTAATTGAGTGAGATCTCGGATTGTTCGATGACTTCGATCTATCTACGCAGCTACCTTGTGCATGGCTTAATGCAAACAAGTTGATCTTATGGACTTTGATTGAGCAAGTCCCTAGTTTTTAGACTCTACAGAGAGAGCGCACTTAATTAGTGCATCTTGTGATTTGAGATAATTCAAATTCTGAAGTATTATCTAAAATAGGGAGGTTGTTTATATAAAACTTGAGCTTTTATCACTTGTGATGTTTTGGTTGTATGCTTAATATGTGTTTCAGATGGGGTTTTTGAGAATAGTCAGAACTGAGATGGTAATTTCAGATTGAGTTTTGCATAGATGTGTTTGCAAATATTTCTGTAGTTCCCTGCTCAAAGCAATTTTGAAGGTAGACAAAAATAAATGACAACTCTCCATGCAGCTTCTGGAATCTCCGACTTTAATATTTTCAATGTACAGTGAAGCTTCAGTGCAGAATAAATAGTACTGTACCTGTGTACCATTCAAATAAATAAAAAAACAAATGCAGTACAGAACCAGGAAAAATAAGGTTTATATAAGCATCTGACTGAACATAATTGGATTACAGTTTTGACAATCAAATCTTGACTCAAAGCTACGACCAAGGCCACTAAATCATGCATCTCATGGCTCATTCTTACTCTTTTTCCTCTTTGTTCTTTTTCATGAGGATTACTCTACTTTTTGTATTCTCATGTTTAACATTTTTATATATTCAGGGCGGAAGAAGATCCTCTAGCTAACATGTATAATCTTGGTTTTACCAAAAAAAAAAAAAAGTATAATCTTGGATTATTAACAGTAATTACTGATTACTTTTTTCAATAAAACTAATTAAAGAGCTTAGAGCCGTACAACCACACCACCCCAAAGTAAGAGGAAAGCCAAAATTGTCAGTGGAATAAGAGACTTGGATTTGCTTGACTATACTTATTGTATTGACCAAAGGAATAATCATGGATTAATGATTCTTAAGTACTATATGCCGAACTAGATATAAAGACCCTTCCAAAAGGCTATTATGGTGTTCGATCCATTAACCCCAACATATCTACTAAAGATGTACTCTTTGGAATTTTGTGGGATATCTAGCTATTATTAGGTATATGGTTTTATTATATATGTTAAACCATAAGTAATCACTTGTTTTTTGGTCAATAACTAATCACTCTTTTATGTATATTTTAGTTTTCTTTGAAGCTCAGAATGGGCGTTGGGTTCTTTGAAGGAACATTGACGCACTTTCATGACAAAAAGCATGTTGCCACGGTGAAATGCACTGCGGATGGAATGATCCAATTGCAACCCTGTAAGACTAGCCATCTATATATACAGATCTCACCTCACAATTTTTTTAATATATATTGAAAACCAAATTTTATATTAAGGATTTTAAACGCTACACACTAAACATATAGTATATCGAATTTCTCTAACTTTTATTTAGCAATTGAAAATAGTAAAATTGAAACATAACATGAGCAACAAAAATACTAGCTGTGACATTGCAATGGAAAAGCTCTAACGACATTAATAGATGCAAAACTATATCAAAGAAAACAGTTTGGGATGTCAGCCAAGTATTGAGACATGTAATTGATGGTATAACCAACTATACATGATCCAACGTACATATAAACTAAGGAAAGTAATAATTCCTACGCAGACTTGAGGGAAGTTTTTCACCAAAATTAACCGAAAGGCCAATATCAACCACTGGTGTCAAAATATGTCTTATTGACAAGTGTATAAAAAATAAAAATTAAAGAATAAAATTTCTAATAAAAAATCAATAAAATTTAATTTCAATCAGATGCTTTCATTTAACGCATAAAAAATGGAGATTGCATCCACGCACAAATTTAAAATTTAAGTTTGAGCTTGGCAAACATCTTATTATTATTGAAGTAGAGACTTGCCACCAAACTTTGAGCATGAGTAAGAATCTAAGATCAGATAACTAACTCTTTTTTGTTTTTTTCCAAAATCATGATTCTCTACACGTATCATCATCTAATTGGAGGTAAAGTTCACCAGGAGCATTTTTAGCTGTTAAAAATGGAGAAGGGTTATGCAAAACCCTACCCCGGCCTATTACCATCTTCCATGTCGGCTTGTTTGTTAAGTTATTTGCTGTTTGTGAATCTTGCTGGCACTAACATGATTATTGTTGCTTTTGGCAACCTTCATTCATGAAAAGCCTAGTGCCCACCGTACTGCTTGCACACATTATTTTGGTCCTACTACCCACTAAACAAACTCGGAGGCAACATGAGCAATATAATTGTAAAGCATCGCATCAAAAACAATTTGATCAATTAAATGACAAAACTGCCCACTTTCTTCTTCTTTTTTTTCTTTAAAAAAGAGAAGAAGCAACTTTCCTGCCAATTGCCTAGGAAAGCACTCTGGCCACTTTATTCTAATTTTGATTTGTTAACTTTTATGTTGATTTATGACCACATAGCTATTAGCTAGTCTTTTCACAACCCATATTACTTTTTGGCTTTCTTGTGTTCCTTCAATGTCTCGTTATAAAAATGTTCTGATCCTTTAGTGCTATTCATACTTTCAATTGCCCATGCCTTGTCCTGTGCAAATTAGATTTTGTTGACCACGGTATCCACACGCCGGCCACACGGATTCCCATCCGTAAATATCCTAGTATGAGCTCGAAGTTGAATATGATTCGAGCTATAAATTTAGTTGCATATATGTTCTTCAAAATTTATAAACTAGATACATATTTACATTTTATAGAGAGTTTACTTACAAATGATGATATCTTAAACAAACAAAAATATTATAGTTTTCTATAAGCTTCTGGACAGTGATGTGATGAATATTTGAAATTAATTCAGATCACACTGTATGCGTTTAGTAGAAATGTATGTGATGAGTTATAATTTGAAATATTTTATGGTTTCAAGGAAAATATTTCTTGACACAACTCACTTGATTTCATCTCATACATGTGATTCGCTAGTGAGTAGTGACTATCTCTATTTATATTATTTAGGGTTCATCGTTGAGATATGTAACTAATGAGAAAATAAGTATTAACTTGTATTTACCTATGGGTTTACGCGGACAATGAGCTATAGCCAGTGAAAATTTTTGTTGCTAACTAAAAGTTAAAGAGAGCTAGAACTAAAATTAGGTCACACAGTTTTTTAACTACTACTGCTAGCTGCATTGAAAAGGAAAGAAAGCTCAGTGAATCAGTGATTGAGCAGTTCGTAAGTTAAAGAGAGCTAGAACTAAAATTCGGTCACACAGTTTTTTAACTACTACCGCTAGCTGCATTGAAAAGGAAAGAAAGCTCAGTGATTGAGTAGTTCGTGGAGTTCTTAGTTTAAACTTGATGGTGCCATCAGAGTGGTTGGTCCACAGATGTTTGAGAATATATAATCCCTTAAAATGTTGATCGATATCACCCGTTTAGGACAGTAAAGAATTAAAAGTAGGAAGAAAGTGGAAGGGATTTCATATGTCTTTATGACCAATGGACGGAATGAATATAGCTTTCACAGTTTGCATCAAAACAAAGGAAACCTGTTTTTATATGCTTAGCAAAAGACCGATATAATAATAATAATACAACTTAAAACAGTGGCTTGTTGCATTAAACTTTTCTATTGGGAATAAAGTGGTTGTTGGGAAATAGCAATACAGAAAGCCACAAACCAAAAGTGATTATATGAGCTGGTAACTGGTTGAGCTGCGTAGGCATATATATTGTTACGGTGCAATTCCTTGTCATGGCTTCTATTTCTTGATGCAAACTAAGCAACTCCTTTATGGCTCCTCCTTGTGAAGCCTTAGCTTTATTTGCATGAACTTATGGAGAAAGAATATATGGACACTTGTAGAGGGAGAAATTCAACTTAATTAAGAAGCAAAATTTAATCGATTGATATAGAGATTGGTTTGTGAGCTTTCGCATGGAAAAATGCACGTGTTGGTTAGTACAATTTTGAAACATTAGCCCGGATCCCACCCGCTGGTGCTCCCATATTGAGACGACAAGAATTGTGTAAACCCTCGTACTGGAATAACCAAGCAGTATGTAGCTATAGGCATGGCAATCTAGCTAATAGCTTGAATGATGGATTCCTAGATCATTTTCATTGTATTTGTTGTATGAGCTCTTATAACGATAGTTATCAAAATAAAGGTAGACAGTTTCAACCATATTTTTGGACTTATTCACTGATCGCCACCAAGGAAGTCTTGTCTCACTATTCCAAATCAGTAGAGAAAAAAAGATAAAGGACTGGATTGCTAAACTATGACCATGATTAGCTCATTCTCTTTCTAGAGATAATTCTATTGTAAATTGGATTTTTCGTTATAATGAAGTTGTGGTACTCTTTCTTATTGATTTCGGGATTATAGTACTAATTAAGACAAGATTTTCATGAGACCCCTTCTTATGTCTTATCTCTCTTATGTATGTCATGAAACCCCATTGTATAGATGCTATGAATTAGTCCTTATAGGCTGCTGATTTATGATTTCTATAAAATATCATTATCATCTTGTCTAAATAAGTCTAATATTGACCAAATTAACTTCATGTACTTAATTGAGTTTTTATTTAACTAGGGTAACCCAGTAATTAGGGTTTCTGGGTGGTAAGCTTCTTACTGATCTTCAAGCAAAAGCACTTGATTTGGTTGAAGCTGACAATGAGAGTGAGCAGGAAATTTTGAAAAAGAAGGTGGAAAGACCTATTGGGAGCAAGACAAGAACCCTTGCCCACAAAAGAAGGTGAGTGTGGCTCCATTGCGCCTCACTTACCCTACTGCTGCTGCTGTTCAGGAGGTTAGCCCTAAGGATAAGAGCAAAGGGAAGCTCTAAGCTTTCTGTTTCTCGGTACCTAGCATTTGAATGTCTTTTGCTATTTAAGTTTAGTTTCTCTAGTTGTACACCAATTAAGGTCTCTAGGCGATTATATAGTTACTCTAGCAAGGATTTAGGTAGTGTTGGATTTGTGTTCATATGACTAGGTCTTAAAATTGTGTTCATTTTGTTTACAATGAGGGTTACTTGTCATTTGCTTGGCAGCTTTGTGCCATCTAGGTTTTATTTGGTATAAGACAGCATACGATGTACGTGTCTTCTGGTTATGGATAAGTAATGAAATTATTTATTCCTAAAAAAAAAAAAAAAAACTAGGGTTTCATGTACTAGTTGTCCTAAAAAACCAAATTGAGATTCATGATATATATATATATATATATATATATATCACCGATCTGGTCGTCGACTCATGCTGCTGGGTTCTAGATCATTTGGTGGCCATGGATCTCGATCGATGGTGTGGGCGGTTGCAGGGCCTGGATTGGGATGGGTCTTCTGTGCTGATGCATGTTGCGACGGCGTTGGCTCGGCAAGGCTTTGGATCGCCGGGACGAAAGGGCGAGGCAAAGAGGAACATGGCGACGCGGATCATGCGACGTGGGTCGGGTGGAACTCGGCCGGATGGGTGCTGCACGACGGCGTGGTGGAAGGAACGAGGTGGACTGGCCCGAACCAATGATGGGCCTGATGCAATCCTTGGTGGACTCCCCTATTGGGCCGAAACTGTTTGGGCTGGGGTTTTTCCCTAGTCCAGTGCTATTTTGGGCTAGGGTTTAGGCTCTTGGCCCAAACCTATGTTTTTAGCTTTTTGTCTAATTACAATAAATTTCCTTGTATTAGGAACCAAACAAGTGTAGGTTTGGCTTGTCTATTTGCTATGTTTTTTCATAGCTTATAGGCTCGCTTTTATAGTGAGCGATAAGTTCAAATATAGTTGGTCTATCCTATATACTACTGTGGCTCATTCACGAAGCCTTGTTCTGGCCATTTTTATGTGTCAGCGGGTGAGTATGTAATTGCCTTCTTGGCATGCGTTATTATCAATGGAATTACCATTATTCAAAAAAAAAAAAAATATATATATATATATGTCCCCATTGGGGCTTTTTATTTTTTTATGTTTCTTTTTCTGCCTCCTTGTTTGAGGAGCTGCTGTATTTATGTTTTCTTTTTTTCCTTCAAAAAAAAAAAGCAGTTATTTTCAGCCAAAAAAAAAAACTACAAAAAGAATCACTTGTTCCTAGTTAATCTAAGTTGGGCCTTGAGTAGTATGGATAAAGTTCCCTAAATCTAAAAGTAGAAGACCCATGACCCATCTTTCAAGTCTAGCCCAAACGTTTGGCTCGCAGGAGGATGTGCCCTTCTGATTGGATTCTTCATCCTCCTTCTACCTTCACCCGTATTCTCCTTTATGATGCTGGACCAGCTCCTACTTAATAGTCTTTTGTTTTCTGGCTCCTCAGCTTTGTTCTGTTTTGCTGGGGAGTTTCTCTTTCTGGTTTGCTTCTTTTTTCTTCTCTGTTTCTTTGTTGTAGTTGGTCCCTTTGTGGTTATTGAATGGTTACTTGACCAAAAAAAAAAAAGGTCTAGCCCATAGTTTTGAGATCACTTGATTTGATCTTATAAACTGTACCCTAAAATGAGCTCGTCTCTATAAAAGATTTTGCTTGGGTTGCTTGATTTTCAAGAATCCAAGACATTTGCTCTCTCTATAGTTTACACAACTATAAACCATTTGTTTCCAAATTGCCCTTAAACAAATCGTGGAATAGTTTGCAAGATTTTATACCACCTAATGATTAGCAACTCAAGCGGCATACAAATCATCTTGATTTTCATTATTAAACAAATATGATTGTCTGTCATAAAAATTGGGATTAAAGCAATGAGTTGATTTTCAAAACAAAATCCTACTTTGAGAGACGTTATTATTTTTCAATTTCTCATAAGACTTTGGAAAACTGAAAAGATATCGTTTGCAAAGATTAGGAAGAAATCTATATATCAAATCTGTACATTTGATGGCTTAGTTAGTAGCTTTGTCACTTCAAGTCTCAACTAGTTTGAGATTAATTGGGAATCATGTCAGTTAGGTTTTGGTGAGAAGATCCAAACCATTAGTCTTCAGTGTTGCATGTAGAAGTTCAAGCTTTAAAGTTTGGCTGAATGAGAGATCTAATTTTGCATGTATTTTGATTCCTGATTTGAATTAGAGTGTTTTTTTTTCTATGTCCGCTTGCCATCCTTATATATATTTTGACTTTAATAATCTAATGATCGCAAGGCGATATGTGCTGTCTTTTGATTTCAAACTAAAAAATTTTAACATTTCTCCCATAAATTTGACGTTAATTAAAAAGAAAAAATGAAATAAGAAAAATTACAAATGAAATACATTCCGGCCTCTCAATAATAATAGAGCCAAACTACCGCAAAAAGAAAAAGAAAAAAAAGAACACAAGCAATTAGGCAAATAATACAACTCGCTCGGTTAAGAAGACAGTTATCAAACTTGACTTGACTTATTATTTTCATACTTCGGTGCTTTTAGTACATTTGCAATACTTCTAGTGCAAAACATTATTGTTCATTGTTTTTTTTTTTAGGAGAAAGATGTTTCAGTTTCTTGTTCATGAGTCAAATAGCGACTCGTCAAAGCCAGAGAGATGTGGCGGCACTTACCTCCTTCCTCATTGCTGCGCCACTCGTCCCTAATTTCCACAAGCGCACTAATGAACTCATTTCCTCATTGCTTCCACATTACTTCTGCACGAGTAACTGCAGAAAAGAACCCGTACCTTAATTTGTCACCTTCCCAATTCTTAGTTGCTTTATCACTTCGAGTCTCAGGCGGCGTTTGAGACTAATTGAGAATCATGTCAATTAGGTTTTGGTGACAAGATCCAAACCATTAGGCTAGCTATTCTTCAGTGTTGTAAGTAGTTCAAGTTTTAAAGTATGGCCGGATCAGAGGTCTAATTTTTCCATGTAAAAAGTGATTCAAGAAATTCTAAAGAACGTCCTTAACAAAACAGCTCTAGTCTTTTAAAGAATTCTTTTTGTTGTTTCTGGATACTGAGCTTCTTACAACTCACATTTGGGACCTTAATTACTTTATGTTAAGGGAAGGTAATGCTTATTTTTGAGAATGAAGGGAATGAAGGTAATGCTTTAGCAGATTGCTTTGCATATTTAGGCCATTGGTTTTCTCAAATGCTTTTTCAAATTTTATTAATTATTCCTGCTTCAATGCATTTAGTATATTGCAATTCTTTAAGTGCAAAACGTCAATAGTTTTTGTGATGCGCGCAAAAAAATATCTTTTCAAGTTTCATGTTCATGAATAGTGAGTCAAATAGCGACCTTCACTCTTACGAGTCCTCAGAAGTGATGGGTTGCCTGGTCCTCCATGAGTTCCTTGTTCCTTTCTTTTGTTCTTTTGGTTGTTTTGAGGGTCTCTCCTTCCTTGTCCTGATCATGTTGGAGGATTGATTTTTCCTCTCTCTTTTGTTGCTGTGTATTTGGTCTTTTTTGGGCCTTCCCTTTGGGCGTTTCCTTGGGTGTTTTATTGATTGAAGTCTATTCACCAAAAAAAAAAAAAGCCTAGCTAAATTGCTCGACTACTTTCACCACTCGATCCCTAATTTCAACAAGCAGAATAATTAACTCATTGCTTCCACATTACATCTGCAAGAAAAACATGCAGAAAGAGAACCCGTACCTTAATTTGTCACCTTCTCCAATTCTTAATAATTTATTTGAAATGAAATCCGAAAGGACCTTGCAAGACCTTATTCAACTCATATGTTCCTAGCTGGTGGAGTACGAAAAGTCTCTCGAATACATTTCAAACAAACACTATTCCGTACTAAAAGTCTTCTCGATCATGGATAATGGTCGTGGGATTATTGGTTCTATGACTATCCATCTCTATCTTTCTCCTACAGTTGGCCGTCACTAATTGTCCACTGGCCAAGTGGGAAACAACAACCGCCACATGAACTTGTTGGTATTTCCAAGCCAAAAGAAGCCTACGTACGTGTGCCAGACTTGCTCTGGGCCTTTGCTGTTCGTTTAGGGCAAAACATAAGGGCACCAAACTGGTAGCTCTTACTTCGTTTTGCCAAAGAATATATCGATGGCGCACACAGGAGTGCTTAAACTTTGTAATGCTTTGCCAACTACTGAGGCTAGGTTGTTCATGAACTGTGATATGCTGTCCCCATTCTAAACCGAAACATTGCATCTGATCGATATTTCTAATATACTACTTTGGATTCATATATACGTACCATTAACACAAAACACAGAGAGAGATGGGGAGAAAGAGAAAACAGAAAGTGGATTGGCTGTGCCAGCTTGTCGCTCACCTAAGAGGATGGTTGGTCAGTTTGGCAGTGACTGAAACTAATGATTTTTTTCTTGGTGTTAAGAAAATCATTACATCAGGAAAAGGATGGACTTCTCTCTGGATTGAGTGTGATTCAGCTGTAGCAATTCACTTTCTTGCCAATAAAAATTGCTCAGTCCCTTGGCGTCTAAGTGTTGATTGGATCAATTGTTGTATCATTCTCTCCTCTATGCAGATTCGCTTTTCACATATTTATCGAGAAGGGAATCATGTGGCTGACTGCTTAGCTAACTATGGGGTAGATCATGATGGGCATTATTGGTGGGACTCTTGCCCTCCTTGTGCTTCAGCTGCCTTTTTTCACAATCTGCAAGGTTTACCGAATTTCCGTATTAGCTGATTCTAAGGTGCTTGATAAATTTCATGCAAACGTGGTTTCTGCTGCATGGTTGCTATATTCATCAGTCTGTAACTTTTTTAGCTCAGTGCTCACTTTGAGTACTTTATTTCATTTTGTTCTTAGAGAGGTTTTGGTTCTTGTCCCCCTCTCTCTTCTTGTGATTTTTTCTTTTTCTTCTATTAATAAAATAAAATAGAGAGACGGGCGGTGGGTTCCCGGTTGCGATGACCCCATTTCTAACGCAGTCGGAAGTAACCTGGGTTTACAAGCAATAAACCCTAAAAAGATAAATCTGGAATCCATCAAAGAATTTAAGAAAAATCTCTCATTTTGTTAAATTTGATATGAAAAACTGATTCTAGTACAAAGCATAAGGGTGCTTATATAGGCATCCAAAACCCTAAATCATAATCTATCAAGAAATCCTAAAGAATCTAAATTAAAAAGGAAACTAAAAACCTAAAAGGATTCTTTTTATAAAACAAATGTAAGACAAGCCTTAAAATATTAAATCCCGAATCGGATGATTAAAATGATATATTTTGGCCTAAATCTGTTAGGGCTCACTAAAGTGAGTCTTGAAGATCTCGTCGTTCCCATTCTGGAAAGGTATCATGCGTCTCAAACGGACATTTTGGCCAAAATTTACTCCAATCTGATTCACAATCCATAACCTGACTTTTGGCACGAGAAACCCGAAAAGTCCAAAACCAAATTTTCTTGGATATTCCAGCGGCTAATAATCTCATTACGTGTGAGTTACCTATTTTCCAACCACTCTTCTTGATTCTACGCCGCTTCTTTGCTTTTATGGTTTTCTGACTAAACCGGGCTCATTCTCGTCCTACATCATTCTCCTCCATTATGAAAGAACTCGCCCTCGAGTTCCTCTTGAATAAAGGACAAGAATAGGTAGACAAAAGACGTGAGAAAAAATTAGACAATTGAACCTATGGATTATTGGCCTGATCCTCTGCAAATTCTGGTGGCACAATCATGAACCCAACACCATAGATGAGTCTGTCATATGCACTTTGGCTGTCATAGGCAACCTTAGTATATTCTTCTTGGCTCTTAAAGTTGCATTCTTGAATGACATCTGGTTCTGAATGGTTTATTTCAGGCTCCAAGACTTCTTCATCATTAATAACAATGTCTACATAAGCAATTTCATCTTTAACCTCTTCTTGGTCTTCATCCATGAATTCTTGTGGAGTTTCTTCCATTAGAAATTCTTATGGCTTTTCTTCAATTAAACTATTAATCTCATCAGGCAAAGAAAACTTGGACTCTAACTTCTTCTCGAAAACCTTAGGAGGATAATTCTTGATTGAAAAATCTCTAGGCATAAATTTTTCTGTAAGAAGACCTTTCATCTTCCGCCATGTCCGAACACACTCTTTTCCTTGCCTCTGACGAGAACTCTGCAACTGATCCCACCAATAAGCAGCATCTTTCTTCAGCTTCCGAGAAACCATCTTAACTTGCTTATTCTGCGGGACATCTGTTATATTGAAGAACCTCTCAACCTCAAGAAGCCAATCCAGGAATTCCTCCGTGCTCATGTAACCAAAAAAGTAAGGAATATCAATCTTGGTTCTGAGATCTTGGGAATCATGATCAACATCACCTCCACCTCCATGTGGAGCCCTAGCACGTTGTCATTCCCCGCCTCTGTTACAATTGTTGTTGTTCCTTCCTTCCAACAACCCATGAAATTCTGCCATTTGAGAGTTCATAGCTGCCATTTGAGCGTTCACGGCAGCGATCATCTGAGCAGTAAGGGCATCCAAATCCGCTCTTGTAACGTCACCCATTGCTACTAAGGTAAATAGGAGAGACATGGAAGACCTGCTCTGATACCACCTGACGCAGTCGGAAGTAACCTGGGTTTACAAGCAATAAACCCTAAAAAGATAAATCTGGAATCCACCAAAGAATTTGAGAAAAATCTCTCATTTTATTAAATTTGATATGAAAAATTGATTCTAGTACAAAGCATAAGGGTGCTTATATAGGCATCCAAAACCCTAAATCATAATCTATCAAGAAATCCTAAAGAATCTAAATTAAAAAGGAAACTAAAAACCTAAAATAAAAAGAATCCTAAAACAAATGTAAGACAAACCTAAAAATATTAAATCCCGAATCGGATGATTAAAATGATATATTTTGGCCTAAATCTATTAGGGCTCACAAAAGTGAGTCTTGAAGATCTTGTCGTTCACCTTTCCAGAAAGGTATCATGCGTCTCAAACGGACATTCTGGCCAAAATTTATTCCAATATGATTCACAATCCATAACCTGACTTTTCGCACGAAGAACCCGAAAAGTCCAAAACTAAATTTTCTTGGATATTCCAGCAGCTAATAATCTCATTACGCGTGAGTTACCTATTTTCCAATCACTCTTCTTGATTCTACGCTGCTTCTTTGCTTTTATGGTTTTCTGACTAAACCGAGCCCATTCTCGTCCTACATCATTAATTAAAACGACATATTTTTGCCTAAATCTGTTAGGGCTCACTAAAGTGAGTCTTGAAGATCTCGTCGTTCCCATTCTGGAAAGGTATCATGCGTCTCAAACGGACATTCTAGCCAAAATTTACTCCAATTTGATTCACAATTCATAACCTGACTTTTCGCATGAGAAACCCGAAAAGTCCAAAACCAAATTTTCTTGGATATTCCAGCGGCTAATAATCTCATTACGCGTGAGTTACCTATTTTCCAATCACTCTTCTTGATTCTACGCCGCTTCTTTGCTTTTATGGTTTTCTGACTAAACCGGGCCCATTCTCGTACTACATCACTTTCTTTTGAGATTGTGGGTGGGTGCTAGTCACCCCAAATCGGCTGTCGCAGAGGAACTAATATCGCCTAATCCTCTATTTAATTTTAAAAAAAAAAATCATTAAATTGTTTCCAACATTTCGTTATGAGTTTCTAGTAAGTGTCAGATTCATAAATTTTTGACTTCTAAAAATACGATTGAAATGTCTAGATCCGATTAATGAAAGTCGATCTACATCTTTTTTTTCTATTTCAAAAATCGAAACATGTTGAATCAACTTATTTGTGTTCGCTCACAACTCTTTTTTTTTTTTTGAAAGGGTAAAAGAGGGGTGCAACACGAGGACTTTCCAGGAGTTCACCCATCCTAGTACTACTCTCGCCCAAGCAAGTTTAACTTCGGAGTTCTGATAGGATCCGGTGCATTATTACTGGTATGATCGCATCCCGCTCACAACTCTTTTTAACTGCTTATGTTATTGTCAAAGCCTCATTTAGCGATTATGATAAGGGCTAATTACTGTTTAGTACCCTGTGGTTTTGGTCCAACATCAATTCAGTCCCTCGACTTTCAATTTCATCAAAAACACCCCCACATTTTCATATTCTCGTCCAATAGGTCCTTCCGACTCAATTCCGGCAATTTCAGCCGTTTAGCTGATGACGTGGCGTTCCAAGTCAGCACAAGTGGGGCCCACACGGAAGTGAAATTCCAAAAATATCCCTGGCCAACCAGATATGGAAAAATCTAAAATAAACTCACACTTTGCGGTTGGGGAGACTCGAACCCATCCCAATACACATGCAAATAAAAACCCCAACCGCCAGACCACTTGAATGGTGTTAGTATATTACAAACAAAAATAATATATGTATAATAGTTTTAAAACACCCTCTCTCCTCCTCTCCTCTTCTTCTTCCTCTTCTCCTTTTCTTCTTCCTCTTCTGCCATGAAAGACCCAGAAGCATGTGCACCATCAACAACTCACAACCATTAATAGAATCATATCAGACTTTAAATAACTACACCTTCCTCTTTCTAACTCAAAAAATTCAAAAACCAAAAATAAAAATTAAAAAATTTAGAGCCAAATTCTCGGCCATGCCATTGAGAAATCCGGCCACCGTCGCCGTGTTGTTCTTGGACCAGACCCAGAATCAAATAGCCAAGCGGCATTCCTCCATCTCCGCCTCCGCCTCCATCGCCTCCGCCATCACCGCCTTCGCCGCCTCCTTCTTCCCGGCGTCGTAAGGCCCCCAGTTCCTCACCACGCTCTCCACGAACGCTGCCTGGGCGTCCCTCGCACGCGCCGCCAGTGCAGGGACCATGAGCCTGAGACCGCACTCCACCTGCTCGACCTTTTGAATGAGAGAAGAGGAAGGGCTGCGCCAGAGGCGGTCGCCGAACTGGACGACGAGGCTGTTGGAGTCGGCGTCGGAATATTCGTCGGAGGCGGAGGAGGTTGGTGAAGAGGTAGGGGTAGCCGTGTTGCACATGCTTCTGGGTCTTTCATGGCAGAAGAGGAAGAAGAAGAGGAGAGGAGGAGAGAGGGTGTTTTAAAACTATTATACATATATTATTTTTGTTTGTAATATACTAACACCATGCAAGTGGTCTGGTGGTTGGGGCTTTTATTTGCATGTGTATTGGGATGGGTTCGAGTCTCCCCAACCGCAAAATGTGAGTTTATTTTAGATTTTTCCATATCTGGTTGGCCAGGGATATTTTTGGAATTTCACTTCCGTGTGGGCCCCACTTGTGCTGACTTGGAACGCCACGTCATCAGCTAAACGGCTGAAATTGCCGGAATTGAGTCGGAAGGACCTATTGGACGAGAATATGAAAATGTGGGGGTGTTTTTGATGAAATTGAAAGTCGAGGGACTGAATTGATGTTGGACCAAAACCACAGGGTACTAAACAGTAATTAGCCCTTATGATAAATACATTTCACCTACACCATTATAAAAAAAAGAAAAAGAAAAAAAAAGACAAAATACGTGACGTCATAGAACACTTTGAAGATACTATTAATCATGTTTATATGGGGTCATCCATGATATACGGTAAAATCAATACAAACAATGTGCCATAGAGCTTTCCCTTAATATTAATAATAATCACTTGATCGATCATCCCTAGCTATTAGCTAGTATGAATTTTTTTTTTCGACACATTATTGCTACAGCTCCATATGTCATGATTCTCAGTACTTATCATTACATTCATGCACCGATGTACAACTAATCATTGACAGTCTTATAATGAATACCAAAGCACCAAATTAAGACCAGGCTTAGTGGGGGAAAAGTATAATTAAAAATTCATCATTCATTTCTTTTGTGGAAAAGTAGATGATCTTTCTTCTTTGGCTTTTGTCGTATTGTGTCTCCTCTAATAGTAAAGGTACACAAGGTCTAGATCCTGTTCCTTTCCGCCTCACGTTTATGAGAGGACATGAAAAGAACTTGATTCGCAGATAACAACACTCTTCTCTATCATACATTATCATATGCTTTGAAGATCGATCATTCACTCTATATGCATCAAATTTAGCGATCACATATATCGTAATAGTAAGACTAGCTCGTGTCTCATAAGTGAAAACATCGCTTGTCAAAATCGGGGTTTAACAAGCTATTAGTTGGATGGTCCATTGTGACGCTCATGTATATACATTAACCATTTAGAATACAGTTTTGTGTTGCAAGAAATCAATATATTGTGTACCTAGTTCAAATAGGTTTAGCATATTCCTACTTGTACTCGAAAATATTATACTTGTAATCCTTTATAAATAGAGACCCCTATTATCAATGAAAATATCTCAATCTTCTCCCAAATTCTCTTTCTCTAAAACATGTTATGTGCATGAGGCCTAATCCTGATTCAAAAGCGAAAAACCTAAAACCTTATACCCTCCGTGGGCTGCCTTTCTGCTTACACCAAACTAGACCTGTCTCGACCTCCCCTGCACCATTCTTGCAACCCAGAAGCACCACAGCGCCGCTAGCAAACAACTCTTGACGACCGAGATCGCAAGCCTGCAGCAATCCTACACCAGGATCAAAAGCACTGTTGCAATCCTGACAAACAGCCTACGAGAAATTTTTCAAGTAAGTTTTATTAAACGTTCATACTTTCATTTAAATTCTCGCTTTACTTTGGGAATTCTTATATCCCTTCTTCTACCTCTCACCTTTCTTCTAACGTGTGATTCTAAACTGAACTGTGGGGGTTTATGCTACTCCGAACATAGGTTCGTTGAGAATTTGAACAAGTTTTATTCCTGACCATTATTGAAAAATCATTGTTTCGGTCTAATCCAAAATCCTTGGAAATTAATTTATTGGTAGAGGTTTGCACCCAGAAATTTACTTTATGTTCGTAAAAGCATCTAAGGCTCCGAAATACTAGCTCGACTTCTCCCCATGGACACTACTCGAGTATATGGTTGTAAATAACCCTAGAAGTATATGGGTTGCGCTTGAAGAGCGCATTAGGAATGTCCAAGACTCCCACCTCCCCAAATTGGGCGAGAGCTGGGCTAATCTCCACTTCGCAGCCTTTAAGTATGTACTAGAGTACAATTCGGAAGGCCTCAGTATCAGATCAATGATAAAATCTCATAATTGGATTATTACAGAAGAGGAATTGATTGAGTAAACTCTCTCTACCTTCCCCATCTCTGCTATGATGATAGCCAAGCAATATCAGATTGATATCCAAGTTAGATGGATCACGAGATTTCATCAACAACTGATTTCAGCGATGTCCGTTGCTGAAAAGCATGAGAATATTCTTGTGAAGAATTATAATTCCCGACCCATTGGAACTAAGGCTATTTCAAACTCGAATTATAATGACGCCCCTAAGGGAGGCTGTTACTAGCAAAACCCTGAACCTAAAAGGCAATTGATCCGGACGATCTGGTCCATATGAACACTCAGCACAAGAAAGGAATCCGCCAGAACAACCAGCGGAATCGCAGCCGTAGAGGTCACCGTGGACAAAGAGAAGCACCACCGCTGCCGGCTTTAGGGGTCATGGCATGTGCATGAATTCCGCAACTCAAACAAAGAGGGACAACCAAATATCGAGCAATAGTGACATGTGTTTCCAATGTGGAGCATTCGATCATTGGGCAAATGTATGTAAAACAATAAATGTGGTAGCGCATACAAGATCGTGAAAACGCAAGAGAATGCCATCAAGTCGAACTTAGTGAAAATATCGAGCTCGAGGTTGCAGACTTTAACTCTGCCAAAGTCGATGACATGGAAATCGCTTTCAATTAGAACCTTTTTATTTCCAAAGATGATTGCAATGACATTTGCCATATTTTATTAATAAACATTGGTCTTAGCTTCCCTTCAAATAGACTCCTCCAATTAAATACGATGTCTAGGCAAGCTTTGAACTAGAGAAGTGTTTTCAAGCGAGTCTCGCTCCACCAAAATCTCTTCCTACCTTACCTGGTTGCGGCTGATTGGAGTTACTGAAATTAAGTGACAACCATTGTTTTGAATTCATTTGGATTAGCTTCTTTACAAGACTTTTGATGTAATCATTGGCTTATATTGAGCTTTAGAGATATTCGAGTCAATGAATATTATGTGGAAACGCATTGTGAAAATGAGAATGAATTCCTTTGCATTACCTCTAATGATTGCAGACGTAAGCGCATCTTAGAGTAACTTATGTGACTCTTTAGTGGACTCTACGCCTGGAGGATTTGTGCACGATGCTACCGCTGGTGATAACGGCATGGCGGTAAGTCAGGCCGCCGCACCCGCTAGGAAGCTCCGGAGCCCGTGGGTTTGATGGATACTCGCCCTAGGAAGATAGAAAACTTGGCACAATCCAATGTATTGATCATCGACGCTCAAAATTCGTCCCATGAGGATATTCCAAATTATGGCTATGTTGAAGAGATATCGTTGGGGGACGCTTTAGCGTTAGAACTAATTCCTAAGAATAGAAAGATCTCTGTTAATTACACTAGTGTACATGAGATGTGGGATTGACACGCCATCATCAGTGATGATGCATTCGCATATTCTGTTGCCATGAAATTATTGATTCCGATGATATCGAACCTCGGTCCGTTGATTTTGGGCTGGTGATGTCGACACCCCCCTTAATGTAACACCTGTTGTAAGGTACAAATCTCCCCTCGTGGCGCAAGACTTCTTTCAACGCTCTGGAACGATTACGAAGAGACATATTCTCCCGTAATGGACGTTATAAAGTTCCGTTACCTTATCACTTTGATAGTTTCCGAAAAACTGAACATGCAGTTTATGAATGTAGTCACAGCATATCTCTATGGGTATCTAGATACACACACACACACACACACACACATATATATATATATATATGAAGGTTCATGATGGACTTTAATTACCTGAATCAAGTAGCTCTTAGCCAAAGAGCGTATTTTCGATTAGATTAAAACGCTCACTTTACGTATTTAAGCAATCTGGATGATTATATTGAAATGCTTACTTTACAGATTAAACCAATCCGGACGGATGTGGTATAACCATTTAAGTGATTACTTGATTGGGAAAAGATATGTCGATAATGCCCATGCGTTTTCATTAAAAAGACAAGTTATATGTTTGCTATTGTTGCGGTATATGTTTATGACATGAACATAATTGGAACTCTAGAGAAGTTAAAAGAAACCGCAGAGTACCTAAAATCTGAATTTGAGATGAAAGATTTGGGGAAAACATAGTTTTGTCTCGCTTTAGAACTTGAGCACCATAATGATCGAATTCTGATTCATCAATCGGCTCACACACAAAAGATGTTTAGGAGCTTTAATAAAGATAAAGTTAGGCATGTTAGCACTCCCATGGTCGTCCGTCCATTTCTTCCCAGGGATGACGACGAAGATGTGTTTGAGGCTGAAGTACCCTATATAGGTGCAATAAGCGTATTATTGTACTTAGCACAATGCACAAGACCGGATATTTCATTCGCTGTGAAGACGATGCCACTGGACTGGTGTAAATAATATATTTTGTTATCTAAAGGTACGATTGATATGGACTTAATTATTTTATCCTTACAGACAGAAAACCAAGGAATCAGACTCCACATATCATGGATCTGCCGCTGCCAGTCGGCGTGCATCCTCCCTTCATCAAAAGTCAAATGATGTTTTGATGCGTTGTGTTGATGCTAGGTATCTCTTTGACCCGTACAAAGGTTGCTCCCAAACTCGTTATGTGTTTACCATGGAAAACATCACGATATCTTAGAGGTCTACTAAACATATCATTGTCTCTACTTCTTAGAATCATACAAAGATTATTGCTATTCACGAGGTTGTCCAAGAATATATCTGACTTAGGTCCATAATTGGGCATATTCGAAGTCCATGTGGTTTGAAGTCTACCACAAATAAACCTACATGTATTTAATAGGATAATATTGCTTGCATTGAATAAATGAAGCAAAGTTTTATCAAAGGCAACAACACCAAGCATATATCGTCTAAGTTCTTCTACATTTAGCAATAACAAACACTCCTCAAGATTGAAGTGAATCAAGTCCAATCTAAGGATAATGTAAGCAAATTTTGCACCTCAAACAAAGAGGGACAACCAAATATCGAGTAATAGTGAGATGTGTTTCCGATGTGGAGCATTTGATCATTGGGCAAATGTATGTAGAGCACCAAATGTGGTAGCACATAAAAGATTGTGAAAACACAAGAGAATCCCATTAAGTCAGACTTAGTGAAAATGTCGAGCTCGAGGTTGCAGACTTCAACTCTGCCAAAGTCGATGATGTCACACCCCAAACCCGAGACCAATATTATATTGAAATATGGTACCCGAATTCGTGATGTGGGTTGTTTTAAACAAAACTTCCTCAAAGAATAAATTAAAGTAAGAGAATTTGTAAATAAGTCTGAATAGTACTTTTATTAGGAATTGAAATTATTATTTTTACAATACTGAAGTTGAACAAAAATATATTACATTATTTCTCTTGAATTAGTAGTAGAAAATAAAACATTCATTTATTTAGAGAATCACCCCACTTTCCCCAAGCGTCTACTCGTTACCTGAAAACAAGAAGGTGTAGCATCATGAGCAACACAAGCCCAGTAAGTACACAACTTACATTCTTATATTAATGTGTCTTATAAGAAATCAAACTTGGACAACCAAGTTAAAATGTACCAAGAACCATTTATAAGTTCATACGAATTCTTAAATATGTATATATATACACACAATACACACACACATATATACAAATATATTCATTCGTGTGAATGGTTTATGAGACTGGTAATAAATCACTTAATCACATCTCCTTATTGAACCAACAAATATTGCAGCATTAATATGTGAAATAAACTTTAAGCAATACATGCTTGATTCTCTTTTCACTTAGCACCATAACATATTGATAATATATATCGCAGACAGATATTTGATCAAAATAATATAAGTACACTTCTCTTCTTAGTGAATTTTCGGATTAACTGGTAACAAATCATAAATCCACGTGCTAGGGTCCATAATACCAAAGCACGGGTAAGCCGCAGCATACAGAGGACAAATCCAAAGTATGTATACTCACGGTCGACACCTCTTTCCTATGAGTATAATAGTGCACTATCTGTAGGGACTAGGGCCCATGCTAACTCCTCATAATACCAAAACACCTTTACCAGTAATTCACTTAAGCACGGGGTAGTACTAACCACCCGGCTTCACAACTATACTTCTCAGAAATAATCAAATCCACAAAATATAATCTTTATGAATTATAGATCGTAATATATATGTACATGTACACACACATATAGAGACATATACTTATGAATAATCTCATATGAAAACATATGTAACATAATTGTATAACACAAATAAGTAAATTCACTAGCAAACAACATAATTAAAAAGAAGCTTATACAAAATTGAAATCAAGTAAAATATGTAATAATAAAGCACAAACATTAAATGAGTAACTATACACAATTAATAAGCTTGTAAATAACTAAAATAAAGTAAAATAACAAAGTACAAGCATTAAATAAGGAAATATACAGGATTTAACAAAATTATATTATAGTTAGTATTTCAGTTCTTATGTCCAAATCCATTGAAGTTCATCAAACTTCAAAATGTGTTATGATGTCCATCACAAGTCCGAATTAGTCAAATGAGTACACCATGTCAAAGGGTTTTTCACAAGGAATTCAATGGAATAAGTCATGTAGTCCAGATCAGAGGGATATAGTCCAGAAATGGTGAAGAACCATAACAGTGCAGAAACCGATATTTTTGATACTGACCTTTGGTGTTTAAGTCTTTACGTACTGTGTATTTTACCATTACTTTTCAAACTCTCCAGATCACAAGTAGAGGTCCTAAGCTTCAAATTGATATAAAGTTTGTTGAAAATGGTTAAGAACTGAGGGAGATATGAATTTTTGAAGTTGTGATGGCTGTATGAGATTTCCAGCGAGTTTAAAAGTTGAAAACTTTGATTAGCCATAACTTCTTCATTTCTTAACCTTTTTTAGTGATTCAAAAGCCTAAATTGAAGAACTTTTGATGAGGAATTTAATACTGTAAATAGTTTGACAAAACAGACTTTTTTATATACGAAAATACAGGTTTGCAGCAAAGCAGATCCTTTTCCATTTTATCATTGATTATGTAGTTTGATAAATCTTAAAGACAAAAGAATATAGAAATGTATTCATGTACTTACTTAAGGAAATCAGAAGGTCTTGTGATCAAACTTTGGACTTCTTTCACAAAAAGGAAACTTCTTAAGAGAAATAGGATGAAGGATTTGTGTGAAGAACTTCTAGTTGAGTTTTCTCTTCAACTAAGGGAGTTTTAGATCAATTTTGCATTTGATCTTCAAGCTTGTAGGAAGTATGATCAGATCATATGCTTAAATAGGCTAGAATTAAGCATAAAATAAGTAAGTGACTAATTATTATAAGGTGAGTGACTAGTTACTATTTAGGTTAAATGATTAAAATGATAAGATAAAATTAAAAAAAAGTAATAAAAGAAAGAAAGCATAAATCCACTTGCTAAATATATATATATATATATATACACACACACACACACATATGCACATTTACCCAATTAATAAGTAAAGAACTTTAGTGCTTTCTTAAGGTAAAAAAAATAGCAATAATTAGTTCTAAAATAACATGCATCACAAAAATAACATAGATAATAGTCTTGGGTTTGAAAACAAATATCGAGTGTACACAAGTAATACGAACTAACGTATTTTAGAAAGTTTACTAGAACTCTAAAAATTTACCTATATAACTTGTAAGTATAGCATGTGGTATCATCGGTTTCAAAAAAAAAGTGCTTAGAAGATACTTGGATTACTTCTAAGTTTAAGGTATCTTAGAGTGCTCTACAGTGATACTAAGTTTCGGGTTATTACAGATGACATGGAAATCGCTTTCGATTAGAACCTTTTTATTTCCAAGGATGATTGTAATGACATTTGCCATATTTTATTAAGGGAAAAATGCACGAACAGTGTCTGGAGACTCTGAGGACTGTCAAAATGATACCTGAACTTTCAAACGTATCAATGTGATACCTGGACTTATATTTTCTTGTCAACGTAGTACCTACATCAACTTTCCGTCACGGCACCGTTAAATTTACCACGTGTGAGGCACGTGACATACAAAATAAAGGTAAAAAGACTGATTTGCCCTATAACTGACATTTAAAATGCACGAACAGTGTCTGGAGACTCTTAGGACTGTCAAAATGATACCTGAACTTTCAAACGTATCAATGTGATACCTGGACTTATATTTTCTTGTCAACGTAGTACCTACATCAACTTTCCGTCACGGCACTATTAAATTTACCACGTGTGACTGTGTGAGGCACGTGAGGTACAAAATGAAGGTAAAAAGACTGATTTGCCCTATAACTGAAATTTTAAATATTTTTTTTGGTAAAAACATTTTAAATATTTTTTTTTTGGTAAAAAGAGACTGATTTACCTTTAATTTTTTTAATTAATTTTTTTCACCCCTCCACCTCTCGTCTTCTTCCTCTCCCCTCGATCAACCACTCTCTAAAAAGACTGGTTGTCCTCGTCAATTCCTCCCGCAACAACACCTCAGTACTCCTTTATTTCAGGCACACAGCGCTGACGCTGTTGACCTCGACGAAAGGATCGGCGGCGCACTTCATCACCGATTTCAGATCTTTGACAAGCGAGGCTTCAAGAAGACTATGTCCTTCATTTTGGAGGACGAAATTGAAATTGAAATTGGGATTGAGATTGGGATTGGGATTGGGATTGGGATTTGGATTTGGATTGGGTTCTCTGGAAACTTCGACGGTACTCAAAGCGGGACTTGAGATCGAGGAAGGAGGAGGGCGGAGAGATCATCTATATCATTACTTGCTGGTGTTTTTGTTGTAGTTAATAACTTGATATTAATGGGTTTTGAGTTTGAGTTCGAGTTTTGGTGGAGGTGTGGGTGTGGGTGGTGACGAAAAATGAAATTCAGGGTTTCTGCAACGTCTTCTTGGTTCTTCTTCTTCATTGCCCATTTCACAACAGGTCTGCATTGATGTTGTTGAGGCAATTTCAAAGGAGGAATGAAATTTTGTGTTAATTCGATCTGATACAGCTGTGATTGTTTTGGTTGTTTTGCAATCCAAGTCTTCGTGCTAATTTCTCTGTTGGACTTGGAGGTGTTGAAGAGGCCATCGACCTCGCAGCGGAAGCTGATAAAGCAACGGGTCTTCTCCTAGATCCAATGCTCGACCCGCTTCTTCGGGGCGCGGACCTCGTGGTCCTCGCCGCAGCTGCTGGTGTTGTCACCAATTAAGGCAGACTTGGGAGTTGAATAGGGTTGAATGATTTTGCAGAAACAAGTTGGACTTGGTTTTGTGTTTTAGAAGTGAATCGAACAAGGGAGAAGCTTTGCTAAAAAAAATTATTTCTCATTCTTTTTTGTTCTTGGAGTTCCCGGATCTTTCATTTCTCTTTCAAAATGGGTTTGTCGAGTTTAAGAAGATGAACAAGAATGGGTTCAAGAACATGAACAATTGAGATTTCTTTTTTTTTTTTTTTTTTTTTTTGCCTTTTTGCTGGGTTTGAGAAGATGAACATGAAGAAATGTTAGGTTCATACTTATCGGATTGGGATTTTTTCTTTTCTTTTTGAGAATATATTGGATTGATCTTGGTTAATAGAAAAAGCAAAAATCATCTTTTATTTTCAATATAATAAATTATTATGTTTTTATTTTAAATTTTAAATTTATTCATTTAGGATTTGATGGAGTGGAAAAGTCTTTTTTGCCCTCATTTTCGGCCTCACATGCGTCTGACGTGACTCGAACTGACGGAGCCGTGACGGAAAGTTGATGTAGGTACTATGTTGACAAGAAAATATAAGTCTAGGTATCACATTGATACGTTTGAAAGTTCAGGTATCATTTTGACAGTCCTCAGAGTCTCCAGACACTGTTCGTGCATTTTTCCCTTTAGGATTTGATGGACTGGAAAAGTCTTTTTTGCCCTCATTTTCATCCTCACATGCGTCACACCTGACTCGAACTGACGGAGTCGTAACGGAAAGTTGATATAGGTACTACGTTGACAAGAAAATATAAGTCCAGGTATCACATTGATACGTTTGAAAGTTCAGGTATTATTTTAACAGTCCTCAGAGTCTCCAGACACTGTTCGTGCATTTTTCCCTTTTATTAATAAACAGTGGTCTTAGCTTCCCTTCAAATAGGCTCATCCAATTAAATGCAATGTCTAGGCAATGTTTGAACGAGAGAAGTGTTTTCAAGTGAGTCTCGCTCCACCAAAATCTCTTCCTACCTTACTTGGTCGCGGTTGATTGGAGTTACAGAAATTAAGTGACGACCATTGTTTTGAATTCATTTGCATTAGCTTCTTTTCACGACTTTCGATGTAATCATTGGCTTATATTGAGCTTTAGAGATATTCGAGCCAACGGATATTGATATTATGCGGAAACGCATTGTGAACATGAGAATGAATTACTTTGCATTACCTCTAATGATTGCGGACGTAAGCGCATCTTAGAGTAACTTATGTGTCTCTAGTGGACTCTACGTTACCACTATACGAGCTATTGAATCTAACAATGTCATATGATATGACTTATGAGATTCTTACACATATTGGCTTTGACACGATAGGTTAGGTCATCCTTGTAGTGATATGATTATCCGTATTCTTAAAACTTCATACGTACATTCTTTCTTTCGAGCTACACAAAGGAAGAATCAAAAGTTGATTCCCAAAAATTATCCGAACTCCCATAATTAAAGAAGTAAGTGATTTTAATTTAGTTAGATAAGGTTAAAAAATAAAAACACAATCTACCTCCAGATTCACGAACGATATCAGAAAATGGATTAACTGTTAGTCTGTTACCTACATCATGCCCAGACGCCCAGTGTCTTATTAGGGTTTTAGGATCAGTTAGGATCTAATGGGATAAAGCCAGGTGGTTTTGACTGCATATTTGACTTCTGTCAATTTCACTTCACTAAAGTCTAATCCTAGCTCTAAATATATAAAAATGGCACCTAGCCAATGGAACTTTGACAGGCATGTCCTTGCGACTTTGTCCTATAATTTCAGTAGTATACATTATTTTGTTGGCACTGAAACAGTGAAACCTACTTTGAGATTTCCCATCAATGGTGGAGAAAAGTTGTGAATAATTCGTCCTATTTCTTAATCAAACAAAAGTTATATAATATATTGAACAAGATCGAACCAAATTGGCACCAGCTATTACATTCTCAGTTATCGTTCAATCCAAAAGTCCTTATCCATCAAAGCAGACATGTTTTGTCAGATCATTAGATCTTGCTTAGATATGTCCAGGAGCACTATAAATAATTTTATATATCAAGTCATTTGGAAGATCCGAAGATCATTATCAGTAACTGATCAATTTCGAAGGCTAAACATCACCTTCTAAAAACATTCAATGAACAATGTTGATAGAAGTTCCCTTTTTGACAAGTAACAGTGTTAGATATCATGTACTCATGTAGAACCTAGATTTTTTTTTTTTTTGATATTTTAATTTAGTTTATTTTACACCAAGATTTTCATATAATTTGTATCAATTTTAGAATTTTTTGTCTTTATGTCAGTCAATGATTTCTGTAGCTCACCAAGCTCTAGCTGTAAGTTCCAAACTCTTGAGGAATTCAAAAACTCTAAAGTAAACATATCTTATTGTTCTTCTGTTATTTTGATAAGAGAAATAGATATGCAGATGACCATAAGAGAGTTTTTGACCGAGACCACACTAATGTCTCATTGAGTGTTAAGATTTGTTACTTGTACAAGGATAGTAGCATTAATTACGGATAAAATCCATAGCTTGCACTCTAGACTCTAGATCAAGAGAAGTTTTGACTACTCAACCGACTAATTTTCATGTCGACAACAGGCCTAGTATGTGAGGAGTCTCTTTCAAATTTCAACTTAGCTTGCTCTATCTAAAGATAGGTCCATCAAGTTATGTATATCCATGTTCACAGGGGTGCAAAATCTTTTCCGATAGTTACTTTAAGACTTGTTGTTGGCACTTTCTCTTTACACTTTCTGTTTAGCGTTAGAAGTTTAATAATTTCCAAAACAGAACAAAAGAGGGATTGTTGAGAGATGTATCACAAATGGCAAATTAAGCAAACACTATCTTCGCGTTTAACACGGTGTTTACCTTCATTAGGGGTCAAAGGAATCGGGCGCAGTATTGAATGCAGTGATGTCAATGGCAATGGCAAAAGCGAAAAGAGAACATGTTCAGGAGCTTCCTGTTAAAGAGCAAAATTGTAGCACGTGTGACTTTGTATGTACATCTTTGTTTGATGTGATCTAGCATGTGAAAAAAAATCTAATCTCTTTGTACATAAAATGTGTGGATAGAAGCCACTAATGACAGAGATGGGTTTGTTAGCTAGGGCAAAGTGTTGTGATATGTGAGAACAAGCAGGACCCTAGTTTATATTTTAAAGAAGCGATTACAAGTGATTACGCATTCAGCATATAGTTAAGATCTGTTTTTCACAACATATGAGTGACTTTCAACCGTAAATATCCATAACCTCGTATTTAGAATTAAGATCGGCTCAGATTACAGAGATATCTCAAGAGATACCAATGATTGAGGCACATAACTTTTAAATCCCAATGAAGTAGGAGATCTACATGAGAATGCACACCATTTTATTTGTTAAATAAAAATCTAGGTATTATTCCCAAAGATCTTGGCCTTCACATGAGTCATGAATCACTGAAGATTATATATGAAAACCCCATGCAGCTAGTGACTAATTCTAAATATATTAAAGCCCGTGGCACTGTTTATAAGGGCATGAAAAGACGATTTACCCTTTATTTTTCGTGATTTACAGTTTGCCATTTCATTGTTTATTAATTTGAAGGACGGTTTTGCCCCCTGCTTTTGATTGAAATTACAACCCTGTCATATCCTTTCATTTTTTTTTTTAAGAGAAAATAATTCTGTTTTGTATTTGTAAATTCCTACAAATCATTGAAAAAATTTATTTTTTTGTTGTATCCCATTTGTTGCTAATATATTATTAACAACAAAATAAATTTTATTCTAAGCGGTGTCGATTTTTTTAGATTGTGAGTATTCATCTATTACATATAAAACTTGAAAAAAAATAAACCGGCAGGGTCAGTTTGCTAGCATGTGATCTAATACCTACAAAATTGATCTTTTCAGATGTGCAGTATAACCATGCCTACAACATTCTGGAGCAGCCCGAACTCCTAAGCTAATCCTCTCTTTTGTGTGACTAAACAATAACACCATCCTCCATCATCCACGTGTCCTTCTCTAACAGTAGCCTTGCATACTTTTTTTTTTTTATCAGCTGTCTCATACATTGTTTGTAGTAGAATATTACTATAAACTCATCCATAATATACGTAATTTATAGAGAAAACGAAGAACAGGCCAAAAGAAAAAAGAGAAGGTAGGAGGCAAGTTCATGAATCCAACCCCATGTCCTCTCCTATATAAACCCCTCACTACTCAACTAGCTCAGTCACACTCACACAAAATCTCAATCCCAAACAAATCCCACCCAACCAATCAAAATGCCTTCATCTTCTTCTTCTGTGACTGTGGTTTCAAAATGCACAGTTTATCCCAACCAAAAATCCACAATCAAATCCCTCAAGCTTTCGGTCTCAGACCTTCCCATGCTCTCCTGCCATTACATTCAGAAGGGAGTTCTGTTTAATTCCCCACCTTACTCCATCAACGACCTTGTCAATTCTCTCAAGCAATCTCTCTCCGTTGCCCTGACTCACTTCCCGGCTCTCGCCGGCCGTTTCGAGACGGACTCCGACGGGTACGTCCACATCCTCTGCAACGACGCCGGCGCTGATTTCATCCAGGCCAAGGCCAAACACCTAACCGTCGACGGCGTTCTGCCTCCTAATTGCGACGTCCCTCATTGCTTCAAAGAGTTCTTCACCTTTGACAGGACCATTAGCTACTCCGGCCACCACAAGCCTTTGGCGGCCGTTCAGGTCACCGAGCTCGCCGACGGCGTCTTCATCGGCTGCACTGTCAACCACTCCGTCACCGATGGGACCTCCTTCTGGCATTTCTTCAACACCTTCGCCGAAATAAACAGAGGCGCCATGAAAATCTCCAAGTCGCCGGACTTGTCCCGCGACACCGTCTTCAACTCTTCGGCGGTGCTTCGTGTCCCGGAAGGCGGCCCTAAGATCACCTTCTCCGGCAACGAGCCGTTAAGAGAGAGAATTTTCCACTTCACTAGAGAATCAATTCTGAAACTGAAATTCAGAGCCAATAACAACGCCGCCCGTAACGGCTTCTCCGAATCCGCCGAGATTTTCGGGAAGGCACGCAACGACACCTGGAATCTCGCTCCCCGAGACAACAACGGCTCCGCCAAAGCACCAACGGAAATCTCGTCCTTCCAGTCGCTGAGCGCGCAGCTCTGGCGCTCGGTGACACGTGTCAGGAGCTTAGACAGGTCCAAACCGACGACGTTTCGGATGGCGGTGAACTGCCGCCACAGGCTGGAGCCGAAGATGGACTCGCACTACTTCGGGAACGCGATTCAGAGCATCCCGACCATCGCCACCGTCGGCGATCTCCTATCTCATGACCTGCGCTGGGGGGCTGATCTGCTGCACAAGAACGTGGTGGCGCACGACAGCGACACGGTGCACCGCGGCGTAGAGGATTGGGAGAGCGCGCCGAGGTTGTTCCCGCTGGGGAACTTCGACGGCGCTTCAATGACGATGGGGAGCTCGCCGAGATTTCCGATGTACAACAATGACTTCGGTTGGGGGATGCCCTTGGCCGTAAGGAGCGGTAGGGCTAATAAGTTCGACGGTAAGATATCGGCGTTTCCGGGACGAGAGGGGAACGGAAGCGTTGATCTGGAGGTGGTTTTGGCGCCGGAGACGATGGCGGGGCTGGAGTGCGATGAGGAGTTCATGCAGTACGTAACTGTGGTGTGAGCGGTTTTTGTTCAAATTACCGTTAATGTTTGGGGGGTGTTGAAAGTTTGAAATGGGGTCAAAACTCGTTGATGGATTTGAACGGTTGTGATGAGACGTGAAACAGCGACGTTTTGCCAATTGGTGTTGTGATGTGTACCATATAATTAGATTTATGTATAATTAATCCCCGGTGTTAATTAAGTACCACGTGACGAAATTTGCAAATAATCCAATGACTTATGATGGAGTTCCTAATTTCTGTCTTTGATTATTATGTGTTTGTACCAAAAATGTGGTTCAACTACTAGTGGAGTAGAAAGTAGGAACGAAATGGACTGATCATTAGGCCTAGCTGTCTCTGGGGATTCGCTAGGAATCTTCCTTATTTGTATGAGTACCTAATCATATTAGTGTTTTTTGTTATAATTAAGCGAAGATGATATGTACCATCTTTGGGAATATGTAATGTACTTTAAATTATTCAATAATAGTTAGATTCTAGAACAAGTAAATCGAATGATTGAAAATCAAAACCATCAGATGCTCTGTAGAAGTTCTTGAGTTAACTCACTACACCAATAACAATAATTAGAGACGGATAGAAATCGCCAGTATAACCTTTAGGGCGAGTTTGTTACGTAAGATTGGATGAGATTGAATATCCTCATCTAGTGTAACAGAATCTATTCGGTGTCTGGGGCAATAACAGGAACTCTATTAAATAAGACTCTAAAATTCTAAAAACTCCCCAACACCTTCTATCACAATGACACAAAAAATCATGGGATTGTGGAAGCCTTGTTCTACTCTTCGCTTTAGTTCATCATTCTCTCATCATCCTCACCTCCTTATTCAACTATGTCTGGATCGTTAGGCTTTCAATTTATTCTCACCGATTCCTTAATTTCTCTATAGAAAGGGGTTTCTGATTCTTTAATCGCCCCCTTTCTCTCTCTATCTCTCTCTTCGATTTCATATCAGGTCAGCCACTGGCAGATCGCGACTCCACTAGATACATATCAATTTCTATCAGATCAAATACATATCAATTTCTCTCTCTAAGTTTATGCCGGCCATTCTGATTAGCAAGCCAAACAATCGCTTCTGGAAAGCTTAATTAATGAGAGTAAAAATGGTTGATCCTGATCAGTAACTGGAAAGTCGGGATCTGATGCTTTGATTGGATGTATTTTTCTACTTAAATGTTGCCAATTGATCTGGATTTTAAATTTTCTCCAGGTAATGATTTTCTACTGAAATGCTGTCTATTGATTTGGATTTCCTACTGAAATGTTGCCTAGCTATTAGTATTATAATTCTCCTCCTTAGTCATACCAACACCAAACATGAGTCATGTAATACTATAGCATAAAACAGGTTAGAGGAGTTCACGATCGTTATAGAAATTAAGGTGGACAATGATAGTCATGTGAAACAAACAAACCCTTACAGATTAAAAACTACCCAATGTTGCCTCTAAGAGTACGAGTCGCCCCTAACAGGGACTTCATGTTTACTGATTACTTCATGATGAATATAGCGAGGGCATTAATGTGGTAAACTACTAGGTGATTTATTACTTCATCATGGAATAACTAGGGGAATAATATCTCATACGCTAATACATTCTGTTGGTACGTGATTGATTACTTCCCACCATGCTTAGGAATTGTATATTTGTTTCTTAGTAGGCACTGGGGACTGTAAATGTCGTCCACAGCATTTGTGTTTTAAGGCTTTGAGATCAAGTGAAAAAGCAAAAGGGTTGAAACATTAGAATAATGCACCCGAAGCGTCGAAATTAAGTATATGTTTGAAGATCATTTCGATGTGAGAATATTGAGGGCAATAAGTTTGGTAAAGTTAATATTGGCAAAGTGGGTGATTGAGTACTTCATCATGGAATAATAAGGTCAGTAATCTCTCATCGGCCAATACATTGTGTCGGTGATCGATTAATTACTTTCCATTTAGGTCTCGTTTGGTTCATGGAAATGAAAGTAATTTCTTTGTCTTTCCCATGGGAAGGGAAGTGAAATTTCCCAAGACCTTTCCATTCCGATATTTGATAACATTAGGAAAGTTTTCAGGAAACTTGTTAAAAAGTTTGTAATTAATGCAATAAAATAATGTTTTGTGAGTAATAAATACAAGGAAAGAATGAGACATTCCTTTGGTGTTTGAAAGGAACCATTTTCCCTCTTATTTTCCTTTCCTTCAGGAAAATATTTCCTTTCATTTTGTATCCCAAACTCAAGAAATGAATAACTTTCCTTTCCTGATGTTTAATTTCCGCGAACCAAACGTGACCTAGAGTTTACCTAGCGTTCGATCTCTTTTGTGAAAATGCATGGTACAAAATTAGGAACGTAAATTTATTTCTAGTAAAAAGCGTGAACAACATTGACATGACATGAATAAGGCATGACACGTACAGACTCGTGAATGCATCAATGATACCTTGGTTTCATTGAACAGGCAATTGTGTTTCTCAAGATTGTGAAAGTATTGGCCTTGGTTTCATTTGATCGATCTGCAATACTGGGCAGGACAAGACCCAGTGATGCAGAAACATCATGATCATATCTAACAATGGCCCCCGCATATCCCCAGCGAATCAATATGATCTCAACCTCAACCATTCAATCCCAAATGCCGAACTTTTTCATGTGACTGGCTGAGGGTACCTGCATGTGTAGCGTGTCAGCAATGCATTGCACATCGCACTGTACGTACTCGAAAGCTTTGAGAAGAGGAGATGCACAACTCAGTTGTACATGTTTCAGAAATACTCCTCACCATTCAAGTCCCTGTTAGATCATCTTGTACCTTTGACAAGTTCATTTTTTACCGTCTTCTTTCTTACACGAATGCTGCTTCAAGTTTAGGGATTAACTACGTACGATCCTCATAATAAAAGGGTTGATTTTAAGTAGTTTTTGCAATGTTAATTAGTGATGAAAGTTGTTGCTGATCGAGTGATCTTCATACTCCTCTTCTTGACATTTGAAAATGCTTCGGTGATTTCCGAAAGAGAACTACCATCCCTTGCCTTGACGGAATCCTAATCCTTCTTCTATCACTACTTGAGGTAAACTTAAGGGCAGTGACCGAAGGTAGTTCAGGTAAGTTAGAGCTAATTACGGTTGGCGGAATGCCAGAAACTAGCTGCAAATATCTTGGAACGTGCAAATGTGCAATGCCCTAGTGAGAAGGACCTCAATCGTCCAAATTCAATCCCATATATGAACTATGAAGTACTTATTGGTATGAGGGAATGCAATGGATCTGAGATAGCGTGGTCCATGGCACTTGGTACTACTTATCTACTTTCTCAAATATGTGAACACAGACATCACACGAATTGGTGGTGCAGTTATTCCTACGTACCGGAGCTGCTGAATAGCTATAGATCGAATTTTAAAAAATAATAAAGAGAGTTAGTCTTTAAGAGAGCTACATTATGAACTTCATGCTATAAACCTAAACTGGAAGCTAATAGTAAAATATTCCGGTGCTGGTAGTTGAACGGTTGAACCTGGAAAACTTAGTAGCCTAGACACCAGATTCTAAGGATTATCTACTGCAACTTAGTAGCCTAGACACCAGATTCTAGGGATTATCTACTGCAATATTAGTTCAAAGTCCTGGGCCAGGGAAGAAACTTACGCGGGCGTTATTATTTAGTGGCAATTTTTTGGGCAAATAATAAAAGAAAAAGGCTTGCTTTAAAAAGTATTCCGTACGCTCAGGGATTTGAACCCAGAAACTCAAACCTTTTAGATAATACTAAAGAACTGCACTGGCGGATTGTGATGGGATTATACGAAATACATAGTTGATAACTTGATATATACTTTGTATCCTTTGATTATCAACAAATCCGCTGTAGCACACTATAAAATGGTAGATGTACTCAATCAATCGGGTGAGACTCCCGGCAGCGGAAGAATCCTTTTTTCCTTTTTTTTTTGTATTTCTTTTCTATAATGGCAATGGAGCCCAAAATCCTCTCGTCCATTCTTTCTCCTTTCACTTATCCCTATCAGATGGAGCATGATGTCAGTACTGGAACCCTGATCCTCGGCCACTCTTCGTCGAACAAAGTTTCTGCATCACGATTTGAGGTTCAGTTTAGTCCAAAAACTCAAAAAGTAAAAAGGGATTTTGTCCATTTAATCAAATTCTAGAGATTTTTTTCTCACTTACCATATTAAATTTTTTTAATTCTCTTTTACCCAAAACACTTTAAGAAGTATTCTAAAAAAAAAAAATACTCTAAGAAGGTCTTCCTTAATACCCCATAAAAATTTTTATTTTTTATTTTTGAGACTATTTTACCCTCACCCATTTGTTATATAGAGAGAGAAACCATAAGAGACTTCGCCAGAGCCCGGTCACCTGTCACCGGATTCCAGCCGTCGGTCGGCGGATTCCGGTCAACTTTAGCAGGAATCCGGTCACCGGCCGCCGCCTACCAGACTTTTCTAAAAACCTCGCCGGAGATCTTCAAAGAGGTCGATGGAGATCTCATAGGTCGCCGGAAATATTTATTGCCCTCAAAATAGACGTCTACTGGCCCTCAATAGACCTCTATTGCCCCAATAGATGTCTATTGGAGGGCAATAGAGGTTTATAAAACCTCGCCGGAAGTCTCCAAAGAGGTTGTTGGAGATCTCATATGGGGCTGGAGAGGTTTATTGCCCGCTGAATAAACTTGTATTGCCCCCCAATAGACATTTCGGTCGCCGGAATGGGAACAAATCTCCATAAAATTAGACAAATAAAACTTTAATTAAGGAAAAAAATGAGAAATTTACATCAATTCAAAACATTTATTGCCTCCCAATAAACATTTAACAGACCTCTAATGCTCCCTAATATAACTTTTTTTTTTCTTTCTTTCTGGGCCTTCTGCCCCTATTTTACCAAAAAAACAAAAACACCACAAAGGATCTTTCCAACAAGAAAAACATCACAACCACCTTTATTATTATTTATTTTTGTTGATCTCAAAACATGTTTAGAAGCAATGTTTCAAGTAAATGAGCATAGTTTCCCAACCATTGTTTCAACAGGCAAGAAAAGAGAAAGACAGAGACATTGAACAATCTGAAAACATTTAAAGCCAAGCAAATGCTAGCAGGCTCGTTTTCTATACATTAAATCTCAAACTATAACCGATTCCATGCTTATACATCATTACTTGTCTCTGCTTTCATTCCAATTCCAAACCAAACACAGATTTACCATTTTTGGTCGTGAAAGTCGCCGTGAAAACTCTCTTTTGGCCGTAATGCTTTCATACATCATTACTGAAAGAGGCCGCCATGACACTGTTTGGCTTCCCGGAATTGGTGGCGAAATGCAAGAAATCTCCCTTGGAGATGTTCCGGACTCTCGATTTATACCAGGCCATATCCGATTTGTGGCCGGAAATTGAGTTCATATTCTCATTCGAATCAACCTCGGCAGTCTGATCTTTGGGCATTAACTCTCTCATCAAACTCAGCGAGGCCGTCCGGACGATGCTCAAGGATTTCGAAGACGCCGTTGCCGGAAGCCTACTTCGGCTGCTACGAAGTTGACGAGTCGCCGATTTCAGTACGGATCGCTTGGCTGGTTCTTGTGCTACTCTGCAAACTAGACGGCAAGGCCGAGCTGTACAAGGATGGGGTTGGCGCTTTCTGGAGGAGAGAGAGAGAGAGTAGATCGGGGTCAGCGCCTTTTAAAGAGGAGAGAGAGAAACGGTGCAGGTCGGCGCTGGAGCAGAGAGAGGGAGAGAGAAGATCGAAGGGATAAGAGGGTGGCATGAAAGTAGTTGTTTAATTAGACTGAGGGTAAAAGTGTCATCTTACTCTAAACTGGGTTAGTGAGAATAAAAATCTGTTACTGGAGTACGTGAGATAATTTTGGCTCATTTTAGTACTTTGGGTCAAGAACCCAAGTAAAAAAGCTTTCAGGTTCAGTTCTTAGTTTCTTAGTCTTCACAACGAAGTTTGTGCATCATGGTTGGTTACTGGGTCTATTATGTCATATCCTTAATGGCATAATCTAAACATGTTGAGCATGTTGTTGAGTTGGTGGATGAGACAATTGCTCTTCGGGAATAAATGCGTCAAACTTTGTCCAAGTGTATACACAAGTGGAGGGAGACTCTAAAATTTTGATTGATAGTATCAATAATGTTGATTGAACACCCCCTGGCGTATCACGTTTCTAGTTCATGATATAATTATCACGTTTAGAGTTCATGATATAATTTCAGCAGTAATATATGACATTTCATAAAGAGAAACTTCAAAACAATTTGATAAAGTTAGGATCTTCCTGAAGCTATGTGCTAGTCAAATCAAACTTGCTGCTTCTGTCATCAGGTTAAAGAGTGATTCTAACGTTTAAAGGTCCATTGATACTGTAAACACTTGCGGAGGTGACAATCACAGTGTACAGTTTTTGTATGTTTTTACATATAAAACTGTGCAAGGGTTAGTTGCTCCACAAGAAACAGCACAACTGGCTAAAAATACAGGGTCCAATTTCACTATATATACAAAAACAAATGAATCTATTCCAATTATCACAAGTACAATCCACAACTTCTTTGAAGCAAGTCTACAAGCAACCAGTACTGAACAGTAGGGTTTGAATCATCTGTACTTAATTTCCGGTGGGGTTTGTGGGAAGATACGTTTCATCAGCCATTGCAGAGGTCTCAAGAATTGTGCTCTTCTCCTCCTCCAAAACCAAATGGCAGCATTGTATTGTTCATTTCGTATCACTCGAGTGGCTGCTTTCCAGTCAAACTTCTCTGTCTCTTTGCGCGCGGCTTGGCCAATTGTTTCCCTTAATTCCTTGTTCTCCAACAGAGGCCGCAATTTGCTTAAGCAGTCGTCAAGATCGTTGTAATTATAGAGAAATCCTGTTTTCCCCTCCTGGTCTTCCGGAATTATATCTGGGATTCCACCTGAGCGAGCTCCTACCACAGGAATGCCTGAAGCCATAGCCTCCAATACCACAAGCCCAAGTGTCTCTGATTCCGAAGGCATCACGAAAACATCCCCGCTGGCATACGCCTGAGAGAGCTCCTCACCTCCTAACATTCCTGTAAATACTGCAGGCATGCCAGAGAATAATTCTTCCAGCTCCGCCCTGCCAAAGTACAGGCCATACAATTAACATACGAGTGCAGGTGGTTTCCATGTTTATAACTCCATAAGGTTCCAACTCCAATAGCCAGAATACAGAAGTTCAATATTTGCCAGTATAACCAGAAAAATACCTGTACGGTCCATCTCCAATAAAAGCAATTCGTGCTTCTGGAAGCCTATCCATGACACTGTTAAGAAAAAATGGTTTATCTCAGATAGTTACTCAAAAAAGTAATAAATCATCATATTTATTACAGATGAGAATACTACAATATCTGACAACATTCAAGTTGCAACAATGCAAAGACAAATATGTTAATGATCTAATTGGTTGACTCTAGTCAGTCTAGTATTATATACAACACATAAAAACAGATATGCAAGTCTATTGCTGATTTGGAGGAGAGGAAATATGCAGAAAGGTACAAAAATGAAAAAGTTTCCAAGGGTTTGATATAATCTTGGGTTGGGTTGAAAGCATTTGAAATTCTATATTCTTCAATAAAAGAAATCACTCCCATTGAGTACGTATTTGTAAGAGTGATATACGGTACCTTTTTAGAAAATCCAAGCTCTTCTCGACTCCAAGTCTTCCAACATGGACTATTAAAGGTTTCTCAGGTTCACCATTGCTGTTCAGGACAACAAACAGGTCTTAAGACAACTTCCATCACCATGGAAACAGAGACACGAATTGAAGAGTAGAGGTGATACCTTAGTCTTGAACGCATTTCATCAGAACGGAAGCGAGGATGGAAGCTTTCTGAATCAACACCCTTATTCCAAAGACGAATTGTGTTAGCTGAAAATAAGAAATTACAAAAAAAAAAAAAAAAAAAAAAACAGAATTAGTTTATGAATAATGCCAGATGGAGATGTATTTTTCTTATTCAGTCAATGAATTCAGCAGATGGAATCTAGGATTTAAGACATCAAATGAGATTACTAACTGAGGGGGAAATAGAGAACCAATATTAAAGGTCCAAATGCACTATGGTTAAGTATCAGATTTCATATTCACCTGCTGCAACCCCAGCAACTTGGAGATCCTTAGCGATTGCCGCTGAAGGCACTAGTGTGAGATCAGCAGCTGTGTGCAGGAATTCTGAGAAGAACAAACTACAAGTTAATAATAAGCTCTGGCATCATATAGATGTAAAAGCCTAGAAAGGAAGTGTTACATACTTATAACCATCCACATGGGTTTCACCAACCAACTGAAGGTGTATCTTGGAATATATCTGTGTACCAAGAACAATGTTCAGCCCTCAGCAGTGATATTTTATTTTCTGATAAGCAGTTATATCAGAATCCAACACCATATCTGACACATTATATGCTGAAAACTAGGAAGAGATCACTCACACTGGCACATGAGTATGGTATGACATCACAATGGGGACAGACAATAATTTAGCGATGATGAGAGCACCGAATACCTACAAAACAGTTTATGTAATTGTCGTCTACCTTTTGATTTCTTATGTCTCAGTAATAAAGAAAGCATAAACAACCCACAAGAAGAAGAAGAAAATAGAAACGAAAAAAGGAGCATAATTAATCTACGCTCTACCACAACAAGAACAAGAAAATAAATGCACACCATGATTCCAGGTGAGGATGCATGTATGATGTCAGGCTTGAAATGGGCAACCTCTGAAATTATTCTAGGACTGAGCGCAAGGGAAAGGGGCACCTTCTGATACCAAGGGCAGGGGAAGCTGAGAGAAAAATGGGAAGAAACAAAAATAAATAAATAAATAAATAAATAGAGAGAGATGGAAAAGTGAATAGCAAATAAAATATAAGTCTTGCATACTTTTAGCCAGACTTTTAGTTTATGCATTAAACTATTGGAACAAAGATAGCTACCTTCGCGATCCAATACATTTTGCTCCATAAAATTCCTCGGGCACTCCTTCATGTGTTGTCACAACCATCACCTTATCATGTATCGGTAATGAAGTGTCAATTTTTACATAAAGACCTTTATAATAATAACAATAATGGGACTGGAAATGAGCAAAAAGAAGCACTAATGCAAGACTGAGCTCAAGTTTGTCATGCTTCAAAACTGCAATGGGGACAGGTTATACTTTCATAGTCTATAAGATTCAATGAAGGATATTCATAGTGATACAAGACTATAGTGATATAAACAATTTACCTCATCCCCCATTTCACGCAAGTACCTAATGAAATTCTGGAATCGATTCTTATACCCTGACACATATCTGCAAGATACACAACCGATTAAATACTTTGTATTTCATGTCAACTGCATATTTATCAGAGTAGGAATGATGAATCATCAGCCTAAAGAACAAATATGTTTATATTTGTGTTATGGCTTTTCTGCAATAAATGAAGAACAACCAAGGCTGTGATCTACATAATTACAGTACATTTGCATTCTTCAAAATACTATTCGACTTAAATCAACATTCCAGAAATTCTTGTTCCTCCCCTACAAAATTCCTATGAACCGGCAACTCAGTACTTCGAAAGAAAAGGGATCATTGATGTAATCCATTGATAGTGAACTGCTAGAGAATTGGCAACCAAGATGAGTTATAACACACTTTCATTCAGCACTAGTATAAAGAAACCACAAGGACAATATCTGAACGCCATTTATAGTAAAAGCAGCTACATTTGCCTTAACTTCACTAAATAATAAGCTTTAATAGATCACTAAATGACGATCATTATGTTGCCAGACATGAATTAACAAGGATTAACAAATAAATTCCACTCTTAAATGCTAAGCGCCAAAACTAGATCATTACTCATTAAAATGTAATCCAAACGCCAATGCCAGCCACAATTAGAAAAACCGTCAGACCCAATTAACAGCTAGCACACTAGATTACCCTTAGAAGGCAAGAACCACTAAATCATTAGACACGCCCTAAATCAACGCCAGCTGAACCTACTAACTAAAACAGCATCATGGCATCAAAACTTGATTCAATATCAATGAACCTAAAAAGAACCAAATTGTGGCCACAACCAATAACTCTTGATGTATAACTATCAAAGGAACCGAAAAAATGAATAATATCACACCCTCATAGTCAATTCATCAAGCACATGTAAGTATAGCTAAAGCAGGTTAGATCCCAAGTTCCAAATCCAATGCCAATGGCAGAACCTAAAGTCACAAACTTCAATCACTAAAGCTTAAAATACTAAAACCCCATAGCTAAAAACAACAAAAGAAACCATTTTGCACAGATGGGCATCTCAGAAAATTGAAGACGCAGTCAAAGTACTCATCAAGATCAGTTCTTTACAATAAAAAAAAAGGTCAATGAAGCAAAAACTGAGGGACTCACGCAAAAGGGGAAGGCTCAACAAACAGAGCAATGCGGCGAGGCCTCGAGTTGGTCTCCGATTCAACATAAGGAGGAGGACCCTCTTCCTCTTCTTCAATCTCAACTTCTGTAATCGTCATATTGCTTGCTCTAACCTCAAGTTTTCTACTTTCTGAGTAGCCCGAGCGAGCTTTACGAGCAGAAAGGCTAATGGGTCTTGTCCGAGAATATTGGTTGCTCGGGAATTTGAGGAATATTGGAGGTGAAGAATGAGGAAAAGATGACGATGAAGTGGGAGTGGGAGTGGCTGTGGAGAGAGAGGGATTTATAGAGAGAGAAGGAGAGGAGGGCATGGTGATGATGATTGAGTGTATAAGTTGGGGGTGGCTTTTGATCGCAGATTTTATTAAGTAAAATTGAAAAGTAGGTGCATGTGGATTTTGGAATGAAATGGAATTATTTGGGAGGAATCTAAAAGAGATGGAGGGACATTTAACAACGGATATTCTAGCAGAGGAGGTATCCAATGGGAAGCTCTAGTAGTATATGCCTCCCTATTCTCTCCTTCAATGGCCTCAGTTTCTCTTCTTCCTTTCTTACACGATTGCGAAGCTAACTTGCAGAATTCGACAAGAGAAACAACAACAAAAAAATCTGTCTGCCTATTGCGTAATTGAATTTATTAGGAAAAGAATTAGAATTTTAATAGATGAAGGAATATCCAATGAAGAAAAGAAAGGAATATTCTAAAATGATAGATTTTTGTACAAGACACACCGCTATAATTTCTCGCAAGAAAATTTTGGTCTTTATATTCAGTTAGTTTTATAATGGGGTCAATGTGCCAAGAGTTTATAAATCATGATGGTGTTCATTTGCACGTGTGATTTTTAAACACGTTAACTTATAAGTTTTTGTTTGCTGAAAAATAATGTATTATCAAGTCAAAACGGTATATTTATTAATAATTTGTTTAAAAATGAAATAATTACTTTATATTTCAAAAACAATGTATTAGGACATAGAGCCCGATTATTTTTCCTAGAATCATTAGGAATCAGTGTAAAGAACTCTGTTTTTTTCCTTGTAATGAAGTAAAAAGTTAAAAACAGAGCTTAGGTTTCACCTCCACCGACCAAAGTCAGTCCTATCAGGCAACTGTCAAATCCTTGATTTTACACTTCAGTGATACCAAACAAAAAGATCCCCACCAATAATTTCTCCATGTAAAACATGAAAAATTGCAGATGGAACACTTCATCCTCACATGTCTTTTACTTGGAGTAAATGGTCACATGCATATGATTTTTTATTTATTTATTTTTTGTTTTATGGTCAAGGCATGCATCTAATTGGTTCCCCACATGCATTATCCAATGTGCGTTGTTCTGCTCGTACTGGCATTTTCATGTGTGGTGATTTGAATCTTCAGTTTTTTCTTCTGCTAGATGGAGCTCGTTTGCTTCAATCATTCCTTCTTCAGGATGCACATTTGGTTCAATAATTCTTTTCAAGGATATGAAACCTGCCTTTTAAATAGCTTAGTAATCCCCAGCATACCGCAATCTGAATCAGTTGAGGACTTTTTTTCTTTCTCTGTGCAGCAGCCATACAGAGGAAGTTCTTTAGTTTATTTTAAAATTTCTATAATATTTTGGAGTATGCAAACTCAGGGGTCGGAAATAGTTAAATTAGTCTTTTTTTTTTTCAAGGGAATTAGTCATTATTTGTGGTGTCCTCTACACAAACTATTCGAATGAATTCTGATTATGAAATTTCAATACTTAGAGCGCACGATAGAATACTTTAATTTAGTTTGCTTACACTGGTTTTATTAACCAATCCGGTGAGCAAGTTATAGTTGTCTTTTTTATGACTCTTACTCAGAATAAATCTTGTAAATACAGTCCTCTTTCAATTAAGAAAATGCAGCTTCTATTCATACCTCAAAAATTGACATTTGGACCTCTTTCTTTTTTCAAGTGATAGTTGACTTTGTCAACTCATGCCAAATTACTAATAAAGACACAAAAGAGGAAAAAAAATAATTAAAAAAAGTCTTCTCCCTTTTAGAGGTATGAAATCAACGAATGGTCATCCTCATGCTATTTTTTCCCTTTTGTTTTTGTTATGGTCTTCATCCTTACCAAGCAGCGGAGAAAAAAAAAAAAAACAGCGGAGAAATCAACTGACCAGTTCCTTACTTTGCAGTTCCTCGAGTCAATTTCGGATATGCAATATTCTCTAACCAAAACACCAACAAACCACTTTCTCTTAAAATCATACTCATTCATTGGAGCGTACTGTTCCCATCGAGCTATATATGAAACGAGGGAATCTTAGGAAGTCGAAGCAATGAACTGCTCTTGACCTCTAAAGATGCATATGCCGACAAAATACAACAATAAGAAACCGGGGGGGGGAGAGAGAGGAGATATACAAAAACAATATGGAGAGAGACAACTATCAATTGAAGTCTCTCTTTTTCTTTTTTTTTTCAGCCTAATTGTATCAAGAGTAAGATAATATTGTGAAATGTTCAAAAATTGATGGAGGTCTAACTACCCATTTTGGAGGTATATGAATAGAACACTCTAAAAATAAAGGCTTTTATTGATATGATTGGATTATGGGTATTATGGAAAAATTGAGGAAGTGTAGATAATATATTGGTTATTTGTAAAAGTAAGTTGGATGTCTATTAAGTGAGGAGGTCTAAATACCAATTTTAGAAGTATGAATAGAAACTCTCTTAAGAAAAAGAGCAGTATGCACTAGCCTCTTAGTTGTCATGCCTTAACAGACACAAACTTGAGAAGGAAAGCGATTGCCTTCGATAACCCCCTTGATCCACCTTGATCTAAATTGTCGTTGACGTGGGAATTCATCTATAGTTTGTCTCATGTAGAAATCAATTGATGATTTCATGCAACCCCTGTATTGATATAAAATTACTGGTCAACCCAATTTTCCTTGGAGCACCAATGGTAGTCAATGGTTTTGATCCAAAAAAGCATCAAAATATCCTTGGAACCATAACATATTCTATGAAGGGAAAATTTCACAAACAGTACACCAAGTAAAGGCCACTAATAATTCTTATACATAAAGTTTCAAACCAAACATTTCGGTACACGAAATCTGAAACTCGACCCACTATCAGTACACGACGTCAATTTTTGACACCAAAATGTCCATTATGCCCTCAGTTCTTTTTTTTTTTAATAAAATTTTTTTTCTGTTAAATTAATTATTAACCGGAACGACTCATTTTTTTCTTTCTCTCTCTTCGCGTCTCTGGTTCTATGCTCTGTTCTTCCTCTGGTTTGTAGTCCCTCAATCTGGGTCGTCGAAGCAAGATTGGTCCGGGACTTGTGCAGCAAATCTGATCGTCGGAGGTCTGGTGGGCAGATCGGTGCTGGGATCTGCGCAGGCGGGTCGGGTGGGTTGCTGCAGCAGCGATGGGTGGAGGCGGGTAGGCTACTGACACGGGGATGTTGCTGTCGGCGGACCGAGATGGAAGCCGGTGATGGGAAGGCGCGGCTGGGATCTGCGTCCGGTCTGGCTGGGCAGCGTGCTAGGTGAGGGAGCGGAGGCTGGCAGGGGGCAGCGCCGTTGCAGACGTTGGGCAAGGCTGAGGCTGAGGCTACGGTGGTAAGTTGTTGCAGCTCGTCTGGGAAGCCGATGACGGCTGGGTATGGTGCTGGTGTTCGCTAGAGGAAGATGGGTGCAGAGATCAAATTGGCTGGGTGCTGAGAGCAATTGGCTGGGTGAGGCCGGTCTGGATATGGCCGGCTGTGCGCTCGGAGGGAGGGAGTGGGATTGAGTTTGATGGGTGTGGATTTGGAAGGTGGAGGAGATGCGGTGGTCGCCGGAAGAAGGAAGAAGAAAGAGTCATCGGCGAAGGAGAAGAACAGAGCATAGAACCAGAGACGCGAAGAGAGAGAAAGAAAAAGAGAAAAAAAAATTTAACAGAAAAAAAAATTTATTAAAAAAAAAAAAAGAACTGAAAAAAAAAATTTATTAAAAAAAACAGAAAAAAAAAATTTATTAAAAAAAAAAAGAACTGAGGGCATAATGGACATTTTGGTGTCAAAAATTGGCGTCGTGTACTGATAGTGGGTCGAGTTTCAGATTTCGTGTACCGAAATGTTTGGTTTGGAACTTTATGTATAAGAATTATTAGTGGCCTTTACTTGGTGTACTGTTTGTGAAATTTTCCCTTCTATGAATATCCAATTATCATGTGGTCACACCCAAATAATGTAAAAGCTTTTTATATCTTAATTAAGTGGTCTTAGTCATAATTAGATTAATTAATAATGCAAACTGTTTAATTACGTAATGTGATACATATGCTGGTCTATATCACTTAAGATTTATGAGGTTCACATGCTTACAAATCTGGTCGAAAGCAACACTAACCAGCTTGGGATTCCTTTTGTTTTGCTAGGGTCTCCTCTTGGGTGAAGAAAACAAACATTGGGATAAGCTCAAAGAGGCGTGCTTGCAATTTTAGACAATAAGAGAATCAAACTTTAGAGAACGAGCATCTGTAACAGTCTTAATCAGCCTCAAATGGAAAATGAGAGAGAGAGAGGGGGCGGTAGAGATGTTGGTTGGTCAGATGTTACAATCAAAAGAATTGTCAATAAACTGTATATCTCAAAAGCAATGCCTGTCTCTGTTTAATGTAGATTTTTGTTAGATTATTGTTGTTTAACTGAGAAAACTCCACGATCTAAACCTTCAACCTAGATGCTGAACCTTAAGCGACTAAGCGAGAATGAATGTCGGAAAATAAAATGGAGTTAAGGTCGTATAGAGTTCAGAAGGAATAAGAAGCTGTCGGAGTTAAAATTGGGCAGAAAATACAATAGGTTTTCATATAGGAAGGATGAGTTTGAAAAACACAAGGGGGTCCAAAAACTCAAAATTTTTGCAATCAGTCGATTGAGGCACATTCTAAAAATCATGCTCCACTAATTGTGAGATTATGACATGAAAAAATCTTAAGGAAAAAAAAAATCTTAATATAGTTTAGAACTTTTAGAGGTGCCATGATATCTCCGGTAACATGTCGTGGAATGCTGAGACATGTCGTGGATATTTTAGAAGTTGTTTCAAGTGACGAAACTCAAAAATTGCCACTCCTTATTTTTAATAATATTTTATATTTTTTTACTTAAAAATCTGTAACAATAATTGTATCGAGTTCCGTCAATTCGACAATTACTTAAAATCACGATTTAAGTTTGTCAGACATCCTAATGCTTTAGCAGCTGTTGGATTATTTCTCTTGGCCATAATGAAAATGGAAATGAGATTGGACTATGTGATGTATGATGACACTGAGTTCCATACTACACCCAGCCTATCAAAACATGGATAAAGGCCTGTAAAAGAATAGCCAAACTAAGACTAGTAAGTCAGCCCTAAATTACATTGCAATGTAAGTACCAAAGCTTTAGGCCCATTGCAGCTACTGTTAGAACTTAGAAGCAGTCTGCAGTCATAGTTAGGCATACATGAATAATGAAGTCAACTTGGTCATGTCAACTACAGCATCTTAATAAACTATTATTGACTTCTTCAATTTAAATGCACTGATTGCTGGGAAACATAAGTAGAAGACTTGGACTATAATTCAAACATGAAGGAGCTAAACTAGCCACAAAGTAATGATCAATTGATTAGGGACACTAAAGGAAAGGGCATCACAATATGAATCCAATGAAATATTGCTCCCTTGGGCTTTAAACAATGGAATGTGTTCTTGACTGAATATGCAATCCAGATTTATTGGGAACTGGGAAAAACCTTTTTTTATCACCCCAGTCAAAAGAACCACTCCAGCAAACAGATTCTAAGACAGGAATTTCTTTTTCCCTGCCAAAGAAGTTAAAAAGAAGAGAAAAAAGAAAAGTAAAATCAAAACCCACCTAGTTCAACAGATTCTCTTCCTCTTTCTCTGTTTCACAGTAACACACACAAAGAATAGGCCTTGATTTCTCAAAGCCAGAATCTGATTCAAACAGACTCAATGGAGATGGGGACAACTGAATCGAGTGCTTGTCTCTCTTGCACCCCTCTAAAACCTCACTCCTCCTCCAATGGCTCCACCACTTTAATCTTCACTTTTGACCAAACCCCATTTCCCATTTTCTTTATGTCATCATAATCATCCCAACTCAGTACTAGATTCAATTTTCTTGCTACCAGGCCTTCACATCATAATATACCTAATACTATAATATAGAATCAATTCAAGATTGGTAACAAGTGCCCCCTCCATTTTAAAATAGTTAAATCAATTCCAATGACCTGCAGAGAATGTGAGCTAAGTAGATTCTTACATCACATACGCCATGTGCATGGCTCATGCATATATCCGAATTTAGTCACTGCTTGAGCCAAACGATTGCTTGGCCTTGCAGTCAAAATCAGCATATGCTTTAACACAAACAGACCACTACTTATTATTTTCGTTCCAGCCAGAAAACCAGTCCTATTTCTCTCTTTATCTTTTTCATTCTGTGTCCTCCTTTTCCTTCGCTTCTTTTTCTCAATACCAATCCCATCACGAATATATATAATACTCTCCACAACCAAATCCAACTGCCTCCTCTGCTCAAAAACCTAACCTCTCTGCTCTCCTCTCCTCTCCTCCATCATTTGGTGTTCTTCTCTCTCTAATATCATGTCAAGGCAATCGAGTAAGCGTGTGAGTTTTAGTCCCGATGTGTATGATAATAAGCCAATCATGTACCTGAAACAGAGTGGTGGCACCAGAGTTGGTGGAAACAGAAACATGGCCAGTGGAATTTGGGCTTTCAGGCAGCTCAATGATACAAATTCACTCTCTGCACCGGTCAGATTTCTACGCGGACTCAGGGCTAAGGTGGCAAGAGTTATCTCAGCAAGGAAGAGGAGTTCACGTAAGGTGTCTTCATCTAACCTTACAAGGTCAAGGTCTGTATCAGATCCCATCGAGTCTCATCGAGCCGAAGCGCTAGAGGACTGCATCGAGTTCTTGAATTCTGCTTCGTCTCTGCAGAGGACTAGTTCAGTTACTTCAAATTGTTGACTAGATTTTGTAAAGGATGTTTATGTTTATAAGAGGAGAAAAAGAAAAAGAGAGAGTTTATGGTTGTTGCATCACAAATTCATCTGTAACATGTAGGAAGAGAGATACATAATGATCGCAAATCACACCTGCTGTGAATTTTCCTCATAAAACTTTCTCTACTAATCCCTGAATCCATATATATCTACGTTTATGCATTTAGCTATATATATGCTGTTTTAATCCTGAAGCATGGTATGTTAAGCGGATACCATCTTAACACTATTGAAGCTATGCAGAAACTGCAGAAGGAAAATGAGTCCAGTCAGAATTACGTAAACTCCTCAGAATTGCCTAACAAAGCAAAGAAACTAAGAAAGTAGTGGAAATGATATGCATTACAATCTAATGGGGATGATAATGAAAAAAGTAGATGTTTAATTACTGTGCTAATTCTCCAAGTTGAAACTTACCTTTCGAATCTTCTGCTGGTATCAAACATGATATGAAGTAACCACTTATGGATACGGACAATTTTATGGGCTGTAGACCTTGAGTCCTGTGCCTCCTTTGCCTTATCAGAAATCAGAAGTCGATGTCAGGACCACTGTTGTTCAACCTCGGCGAATATCCCGACTTTTTATATCTACTATATTTGAATCTTTTGACCCAACAAAGCAGAGCAGCTCAAGTGGTAGAAGCACAAAGCCAACAATCAAAAGCCACCTTATGATTGTGTTGGTTCCAAAATACGAGGTATTGTTAAGAACATACTATAGATTAGAGTAAATAATTCAAGACTAATCAGATATCCATGAGTCAAACACACTGTTACAACAACAAAGAGAAAAAAAGATCAATGATTGTCAAAATAATTGGGACATATCCCATTTGAGTCGTATGACATCTAACAATAACTAGTGTTTTGATGCAGTGTATAAAAGATAACAATGACTAATGTAGTCAGGATTCCAGGGAGTGATTCTCAAGCTCGGTGATTCCCTGGCTGGAAGCTTTCTTCAGTTCAAGAGCTCTCTTATAAGGAGGGGCAATTGGGGGCTGTACAGGATCCAAGCTTCGGTAAGCTCCATTGGCATCTTTTGGCAGCGGATATGAACGGTCAGAATCATACCCTCTGAGGTCACCACAAGCTAAAAATGGGATATACACCTTATTCGGTCCTTCCAACCACCCACTACTGCAATCTGCCATGTTGAAGGAGCAAATTACATTAATTGATGCAAAATTAAACAATCGAAAAACAAGATAAAGCTGTTAGTCTTCATTTGAACTTCAACTGTTTGTAAGAGCTCATTAAGCATCATAAAAAGTTGTAAGAATGCTGATCAAGATTGTATTATGTGAAATAAGTCAAAATATCTCAATTTGGAAGAATTGACATACCTAGATCATCTGCTCCTGAGGGACTTCCTACCTTTTCTAGGAGGCGATGCAGATCCTTAGGGTTGAATCCCTCAGGAGGAGAATAATTCTCACAAACTGCAAATGCCTCTGTATGACAAACAACAATGGTTAGTTTCAACACCAAAGAAGGATACCACCGGATCATATTGTTAATATATTCAGTATTTTGTTCCACATGCTGTATGATCGTTATGAGGGAGTGGAATTTTGTAACATATGCAATGCAGATCATTCTACTCCGTTTCATGCATGATGCACCCTTAATATATCTAGAACAGAACTGCATTTGAATTTCACATACTAGAAATAACCAAAGCCAAACAAGCCTGATTCTTCTCACAATTCCTTTTTTATTTTATTTTTTTATGGTAATTTTAAAGCCAGAAGTTTATTTTATTTCCGGAATGCATAGCAGGTTAGACAGGAAAAACAGAAAGCTGCCACCTGAGACTTGCCTCAAATACCATCATTGATATTTCGCATAATTGGGCTTAGACATATATCAGCAGTGGTATTGTGTATTCTAATTTTTCAAGCTTTCAATGAACAGATTTTACACTGTTCCCTTTATTTTAGCCCTGCCACAAGTCCTTGGGTGCCTACCCCAGGGGATTTATAAATCCCCAATAAATGCAAAAGATGGGGCCTGCACATGCCATAAAATTAGTTGTACCACAACTTTTTAGCTGAACAAGAGCTGAAATTCAATTCTTCAGAAGGGTGTCCATACAGCCCTAGAACATGACAAAAATCTTGCCTCACTTAAACAAGTTTATCTTAAGAAGTGGACCGTAAGACTCTTTCTATTCCATGGTAAACTTACTAAAGTAGGAGCACACATACAGATAGAGAAGAAAAGAGAATGTAAGCTGCTAAGGCGAAGAATGAAGACCAATATAATACCTATGCTGGAATTGCGGCTGCTTTTTGGTTTTGCAAAAGTCACAATCGGAAAAAATACTTTCAGCTGCAACGAAAGGGAATTGCATCAAAATGTAGTTCTTAACACCATAATAACATGCAGAAATAGAATTTGTAACAAGTCTATTAGGCACCCAAATTTGGGAGCTCCAAAGCTACCTGACAATAGAGAAGGCTAGTATCTTTTCCACGGAATATCTTTGCAATAAATTTACCACCTTCTTTAAGTACATGAGTAACAATAGTTAAGCCCTGAAAGGAAGATTCACCAGCTGTCAATATAATGCAATGTTCAAGAGCACATACAAAGTAACCGTAGGCTAACAAGCATAAACAGCATGCAACTTTTATCATTCTTCTAGAACAGGTACTTATCATGCAAACTTGTGGTTATAGATTGTGTTTGAAAGAGTTCCAGACACTTACTGCTAGTATCAGCTGGGATTGAACAAATTCATCCATGTCATGAAGGCCGGTAACTGCAAATCACAGCTTAACATAAGGCATTCTTGAACAGATAGTAATCACAAAGAAAGCCGGAATCAGGTGGACAATAAAATCATAAGCATCGCATACCATCTGGAGCACCATCACACACAACCAGATCAGCCTTGCAACCATCAAAATGTCTGATGACCTAAAAGGGTCAACAATAATTCAGCTGAAAAATTGATGACAATACATACAAACCATTTACAGAACAGAAAGTAGAAATGCAGCTGATACTTACTACTTCGGCGGTTCGTGCATTCGTTATATCACCCTGCACTTGAATAACACCTTCAATTGGAGCCATGGGCTGCAAATCAATAGCTACAATAAGGGGCACATCCCCGTCCCTGAAAAGAATGATTCAAAGTTAAAAGAGTCTTGGTACTGGTCTTCTTAGAAGAATAAGATTTGTACCATAGTTGAATAACTTACTTAGAATCCGACGAAAGCTTTGCCGGCAGATACAATTTCCTACTCAAAACCTACACAATTCGCATCAAAGTCAGGAGCTTGGAATTGGATTATAGTGAACAGCGAGAAGACGATATGTGATACCTGACTCCAGCTACCAGGGGCAGCACAGAGATCGACGACGCGCTTCACTCCATCGAAGATATTGAATTCCTCGTCAATCTGAAGAAGCTTGAAGGCACTCCGAGCTCGCCAGCCTTCTTCTTTGGCTTTTCGGTAGTAGATATCCCTCTTATCTCTTGAAGCTTTCCCCATCCAGTATTCCTAATGCTTCACAGAACCACCTCCTTTTCAAAATAATGGGGAGTTGGATTTGTTCCGACGCGCACTGCCGGAAAACCCTCTGATTCCGTTTTGCCTTGCCGCCACCACGAGCTTCGGCTAACGATCATTGTATTATAATAACGCCGTGCCGTTTCATTTCGAAGCTTATCAACCGAACGACATGCAGTTTTGTTCACTGCCAATAATTTTAGGCGTGGTTCGAAGATTGACCATTTGTATCTATGCCAAATTTTTTATTTACCAATAAATAGTATGAAGCTTTCTGTTAATTTCGAGGACGTAGAAGCACTTTGAGAAAGTCGGTGCTCACTCAAGAAGTTCCAATGTAATGTATTCCAATGGGGGCAGTTTCAAGACCTTGCTTCTGACGAAAGCATTTGATGCCTATGCCAAAGCATAACTGATTGTTGTTTTGTGATGGGTGAAACGACCATAACAAAATGAACATCCAGCAAGGTGGAAGACTGGAAGCCAACAAGATAAAAGGATAAAGGTGATACTAACACATAGATGCAAACAATGGTCAATTGATAAATTTAGCAGGAGTCTACACTTCAATGCGGGGGTGTTACTTAGCAATGCTAACACTGTCCATGACAAAAATATCTCAACCTGCAAGCTCTGTCTATATTGGGAATACAAAATTTTCTATAGAAACTATAGTAAAGGATCAAATTGGTTGCAATAGATCACGGCTGATACTCTCCAAATCACCACTAAATCATGACTTTCAGCTTGCAGAGGCAGATGGGGCTGTTGCTGGCTTCGCATCCTCAGCTTTCTCATGTTCTTTGTTGAGCATCTGAAAAACCAGAAACCATAGGTAAATGTCATTCTATCTACCACAGTGCCAGAGATTTAATCCAGTCCTAAAGTATCATGCTACAATCACATTCAATACTTCTGCTCTAATCCGACCTTCTGGGGTTACAGGAGTTTAATGTACAACATAAAGTTGTATAGCCTCTTAAAATCCAAACTAAAGTGGCATATTCTAATCAGTTAAAAAGGCACAAAAATGCATACAGTGACTAACCCCAACTCAGAGTGTCTCAAGTATGGTGGGAGGGAGGGGGTTTACAAGATAAATAGTTTCAAAGTTTTAACTTCCATAAAAAATAAAAAATAAAAGAAGAAGGAAAAAAACACCGAGACCGAGATCCTACATGGGGGTGAATAGGGAGAACTAAAAAAGGTACATAATAAGAAGGGATCCTAAACCTCAAACCGATTTCAAATTATGTGCTGCTCCTATTTCATGCTTCTGGTCAACAGAACAGGGAACAGGAGTTACAAAGGGTATGTTACCTTGTTATTGATCAAGTTGTGGAGGGCGATGACACTACGAATGAGAGAAGAAAGATATATAACCAACATCATATCATTTGTTTTTACTGCAAAAGAGAGAGAAATATACATCAGAACGCCAAATTTAATCAGAAGAGCCACCTAAAAGGCTAAAACAAGATATTTTCAGTTGTGTACCTGCAAATCCCTTAACTAACTCAGCCACATTAAGATTTGGAAGCAGATTGAACACGTCCTGCAATACAGGTAAACCATGGAAACATAAAGTCACTATCTTATGATTGTTTATAATGAACAAACCAAACGATGGTGAAAGTTTCTAGTGAGAACAATGAACCACATGCAGTAGTCATAAAAGGGAGAGGCAACCTACAAATAAGTCCTGAAAAGAAAGTGTACCTGCAAATGGTAAAGTATCTCATGATTTAGTGGAAGCTTTTCATCAATCACAAGATCTAGATAACTGCGGATTTCTCGTAACCGTGCATCCAAACCCTTTAGAGCAGTAATTTTTCCAGTAACCTGCAGATAAAATAATGGTAAATGTTTTCTTCATATTCATTAAATCCAGATATGTGTTTAGCATTGATATAGATTCGGTTCTAAAGTTTTTCTCTTTCCCTGAAAGTTCATTTGATCTCAACCTCTGAAAAAGTAAAAGATCATATGGCAAAATATAAAGCAGAAAGAACTACCTCATTTGCAAGTGTGCTGATGGTTGTATCCTTCACATCCCTTAATAAGTGTTCCACTCCTGTTGATAATTTTAAAAGTTACGACACTTGGTAGACTAATGCTTAAACAAACACTTTAAGGAAAAAAATATTATCATCTCGCAAGTTCATCCTATCACATACCGATTTCCTCAACCTCATGAGCAGCAATTTCAGAGGGTACATGAACAAAAATCTTCTGGCTCTTTTGAGTTGCATTCTGTAATCATTATCAAGTTCAACTTAGCTGAATTGAAGGCTCTATAGAATAGACATCTAATAATGACTTTTTTCCTCAACATATAATCAGAATAGTAGCCAAAAAAGAACATGTAAGCCAATGGTCTTAGTTTACCTCTTTAACTTCTTCGACATCATAGTATGCTTTGGTGGGTATTCCCAGCTCCTTTGGCTGGACGTCAATAATGACCAATACAGGATTTGGGGCATAGCTACATATCATAAAGAATGTGATTTAAGAAAAAGTAAATACAACAATCATGTATTACAAGCTTTCGCATAGTATATACAATATATCATTCATCCATTGATCTAAACGACAAACCATGATGGCCAAAGATTGTTAAGATGTGCAAAACTCATCAGCCAAGTATTGAATAGAATCACATAAGGAAGGACAGGTAGTAAAGAGAGGGGAAAAAATGCACACGCTGGATAATGCACAATGCAGTTATCATGCACAGAGATACCGATTTGGGCATAACTTCATAAAGAATGTGATTTCAGAAAAAGTATGTACAATAATCATGTATGACAAGCTTTCCAATAGTATATATATTATTCATTCATGGTCTAAATGACATACCACGATGGTGTTTCATACTTTCCATATAAAAATTGTTATGCTGTGCAAACCTTATCAGCTGTGCATTGAATAGAGTCGCATAGAAACAAAAGGAAATTTAGGTCAATGCATATTGCAGCTACATGCACAATATACCAATTTACGTAACCTTACTTGTGGAATAAGCTGTGAACATCAAGATCATTCTCTCGTAGTTTCGGCCCCGTACTATACCAACCTACGACGTGCTCCTTTGCTGAAATTCAACGCACATTCATATGCAGAGATTACTAACAAAGTAACAACTCACAGAAGGGAGAACCGGCAAGAATTAGGAAAAAAAGCATCCGTATTTACACAAGAAGTTGAAGAGTAATTACCATTGATTCTCTTGAACATAGAGTACATTGCTTCATGGTAGTTGTGGTCAAGAAACCAAATGCTAGGGTCTTTATCATCTTCTTCAAACGGCACTGAACATTACAATAATGTCAAGATATATCAAGGGCATCCGAAAGACCAAGAATTTTAGCACCTTCAAACTCAATTTCCAACTACTACATTGGCCACCTACTTGTGCAAACCCTAGCCATCAGATCACTCATCCGGAAAACCACAATTCTAATTCGAATCATGAAATTACTGTAATTTTAGACTCTAACAAACCCTAGAATTCCAAAATCTCAAATGCTATAACCGAATCAAAAAATTGGGGGATCCAAGACTAACAAGAAATTGAGGAACTGGGAGATTGGCGGACCTGCGTAGCTGTTGGAGACGTCGACGACGCCTTTGTAAGTGCTTCCGAGAAGGACTCCGACGACTCGTTTGCGAGTGTCCTTGGCGACTCGGTTGTAGTTGTCGACGATGCTGAGTAGCACCAGCGGGTGAACTATCACCTTCTCGATCGACCTCGCCGATATTTGCTGAGTCTTGATGACGTCCATGGCGATCTGAGCTCCGGTGACACTCTCGGATCTTTGTTTTTCTTTTCCAGTCTAAAACCCCCAAGAGAGAGAGGGAGAGAAATAGTAAAACCCCCAGGAGCTGCAAAATTACCGTCGGATTTTGATCAACAGGAGTCGGCGTACCGCGCAGTGTTGTATCGTGCGCGACACCGCAGCTGAACATTTTTATATTTTGCTTTTTTTTTTTTTTTTTTTGCTAATTAGGCTGGAATAGAGTTTTGGGTGGGTCGAACTAGTACCTCAAACAGCCATGTTTATCCTCAACTATCACATAATTAGTGAGTCAGATGAACATTTACTTCATAGAATGTTTTCTGTTCGAGTGAGTTATTCTGTAACCTGAATTTGAAGTTGATTATGTTTTGATTAGTTTGATTCCGGTGAAATTAGTGTTGGTTGTCGGTTTGTCGAGATGCTTTATCAATAAATCATATAATGACATAAGTTTTTTGAGGCATAGCTTTGCCGTAATTAATGTGACAAAAGTGTCAAAAATATTTAAGAGAAAATTCGTGTTATATTATGTTTTACATGTACCTTTAGTCACAAAATCTAAAACTTTCACCAGTATATATTACATAGAGCAGCTTAAAATTAACATGCCCTATATGATATATGCCATCATTTTCAAATTTGGATTTTCTTGTTGACACAACCATTCGACATGATTTTAAATTTCTAATCAATAACAAGTCAAATAACAGCCAATACTTCATCCATATATATGTAAGATATAAGCCATAATTTATTAGGTTTCCTTTGCCATACTTTCTCTATTGGCTGGAGGATTGCATCGAAGATTTAAAGATGATCCAGTCGTAACCAATAATTAACCAGTTCCTCATGATTAGAAATGAAATACTATTAATTTGATAAAAAAGAAATACAAGGCAAAAGGAAGTACAAGGAAAAGGAAATGATACGTACGCATGTTATTAGATAAAGAACTTAACAATTATGCCATCAGTGGCTCGGTGCTGGAAGAACGTTGCTCATCATCCACGGACCTCGATTTACTGCAAATGTGATGCGAAGAGATCACGACAAGAAACAATACCAGATTAGTAGCACTCAATGTTGCCAAGGTTCAGTAATAATTGTCCAAACGACTCGTGTTTAGAGTGTTTCCGAATTCCGAACCAACTAGTCCCTCCATTTGCAGGGAATTGCAGCTGTTACGTCCTCCACTATATAAACCAACAACAAACCGAATATAATTAATTCCGACTCCACTAAGAGCCTGAGCTAAGAAGTAAGAACGTACTCCAACGTACTTGCGTTTTGATTCTTTTGTTGCCTCGTCGTCATTGGGTTCGAGGGCCCAACTCATTAGTGAAGAAATCAGTAATGTTCTTCTCTGAAATCGCTTCAGACAACCCGAGGAGAAGAAACTGTGGAAGCAACCAAAACATGGTCATGGGAATGATTTCCTTGGGTTCATCAGTCACACCCTGGCTTGTAACCACGCCTAGTCTCCGGGTCTCAACTTTTGCGGCTGTGATACAACTTAGAATTGCAAATATCATCGAGAATGCAATCCCCAATTTTGGATGAAGACCGCAATTTATTGGTCTTTTCTTCTTGTAAGAATGTTGGAATATTGGAAGGATAATTATTAGAACCCGCAAGCTTCCGACATAATGAATCATGTCCACTATTAAGGAAAGAGATTGTGTGTGATTAGAATTTCCATGTTATTAGGAAACTGATGTAATTAGCTGATTGATTTGGTTGATTTGTTTTACTAAAGATAGCCCTATAATTGTGGATCGTGCTATCATCCATCCTGTATATAAGTTGTACCAAAGCATATCAATATGATTAAGAAAAGATCTTCATAATTCTATTTTCTCTTGATGGTATCAAAGCATCGACTCTGAGACGCAAGACGAAGCAAGAAATCACAAACACACAATCTCTTTCCTTAATACGGCTTGTTCGATGAAGAAAGTATTTCCAAGAATAGGATGCTTCTGGAATCTTTTTTCTTAAAAGACAGTCGCACCAAGGCTCTAGCTAGGTTGAGGTCGGTATGAACCTGAATTAATCAGGAAGAGAATAAGTGATACCACGATGAATGTGGCTGGGATCCCAAACTTGACTGACCAAGGGTTTATATAACCAATTGCCTCCAGTGAAACTAAAGGGACAAAGAGCATTAGCACAAACCCTAAAACAGCCTCACAGTAGAAGCCTGCCCCTTTGTTCCCCTCAGCACCATCTGATTCTGGCGTCGTCGTCAACGGCTCAGATTCTGATGGTGAATTCTCATTGAGAAATGACGTCAATGCATATGTCAAATTGTCAATCCACCACCCCTCAGTCATGGCCTCATGGGTGATGGGGTTAAATACTTTTCAACAGGGTTCTTTTTAATCAGTGGGGAATAAGAGCCGGCCAGTCGTACCGTCGTAAAAAGGTTTTTTTTTATTATAATTTTTTGTTCGTTTGTTTGGGGAACTTCTATTTAATTAGAGATGTCATCCATGATTGTGAGATTATCTTACAAATTATTGCTACTTGCTAGTTGCTTGCTATCGATCTATTCCAGTAAGGAAACGGTCTTATAAGCTCCAAGTTTGGGGCATTTTCGTCCACCAACAAAATTTGTTGCAACGGGAAAACATGCAGCAACAGAACTGCAGCCATGGAGTTTCAACCCCAAGCCCGAGGTTGCAAGTGCCGGGTCAGTTGTGCACTTGTGCTGCACTGGTCCAGCACTCATTTTGCAAACCTCATATTGGTTTCTGCAACTTTTGATGCCAACTCCGGTGTTCATCTATGATGTTTAAAATAGTAAGTTGAAGCCGGAAATCGGATTTTTTTTATTTTTCAGAATCTTTCTAAACTAAAAAGTGAATTTAATAAATAAATTTTCGCAATGACTTGGTCATCGAGAGTCCGAGAGAGGCTGATGGGCAAGGTTTTGGAGGCTTGGCATCTACTTCGAAAAAGTTTAGTCATTCCACTACATTTTGGGTTCATAATATGTAGTTTTGAAGGATATTGCCCGATCTACTAAATTGAAAAATTGTGGGGCCTCGTCTATGATACATTAATATAATATACTGATACCATATTGATTCAGAGGTAGTATCTTCTTCATGTATTGGTATACTAGTTTGAGACTATTCTACTTCTATATTGATCAAATTATTACCTTTGTATTAAACTATGTTTACTTGATATATCGGATCGGTACATTGATGTACAAGAGAATTTTCCAGTTAGCTGTGCATTACAATCGACAAAAACATTTATGGAACAACTGGGATACAAGGCTTGACATTGACTAATGAGGATATGATTTGTAAGATCGACCTAATGCATTGACAGTGTCAACACTATAATTGTTTGCTTTGACATTTTCTGTGAGTTTTTCATGGTTGCTTATAATAATAATGTACTCTTCCTAAAAGAAAATGGACGAACCAGTCTATTAGCTTGCCATTAAGCTCTCTCTTGATCTCTCTGAATTAGTCATCATTTTCTCTTGAAGTGTCGACTATAAATATATAGAGGGGGGCAGGTGTCTATATCCCTTGTGTAGCTCTAATATTTCGTTAGAGACATAATTCATATTCTGCTAGATCGATCGAAAGAGAGAGATCGGATCAAGATGTGCGACGAGTGTGCCATGGATGACTGTATCGTAAATTTGATGTGCGGCTGTATCATAGAATACGTTGCTCGTGCCATATGGGGACTTATTGTGAACTGGTGAGTTTGTATTAAGAATATTACTTATTTGAACAAGTTAACTGATAATGCAAAATATATGCAGAAATGCCAAAAGTGAATGTTTTAGAATTCTGGATATTGGTGAATAGAACAAAAACATGTTATTTTGAAGTCCTAGCTAACTGTGTGCTCTGTATTTGTGCATTGTGTATCTTCAGCGTTTGGCTCGCTGCTGCAGCGGTAACTGCGGCGGCCTCATCAGTGATAGACCGTATAGCGAACAATTTTCCTGATATAGATTGTAATTTTGTGTATCGGGTATATTAACAGTGTGCTATGTATTTGTGCATTGTGTATCTTCAGCGTTTGGCTGGCTGCTGCTGCGGTAGCTGCGGCAGCTGCGGCGGCCTCATCAATGATAGACCATATAGCGGACAATTTTCCTGATAAAGATTGTAATTTGGTATATCGGATATATTATGCCGGCTTTACCAATATCATATTATCATTTTAATGAACAAATAAATTTACGAATTAAGTGTGTGTATTGCATGCTGCCCAGCCATTCTGCCAATTGATATCAGTACGCAATAAAACTAGCACCGGAATCACAAAGCTATCTACAGAAGATAAGTAAGTCAAGTATTGCAAAAGTTATAGATCATCGTAAGTAATATCGTTGCAACTGTTGCCTCTAAAAATCACCTCGGCCAAGAAAGCCGAGAGATCAAGGAACAAATGTCCTTCTCGATGAATAGTTTGCGGGGCGTGCCAGCACACGGCCAGAAGGCCAAGTGTGCAATTGTAGATGTAGTAGATGAAGTGCGCGTGTTCTGACTTATCAAGCAATTGTTGGCCGAGGAAGGAACTGATACTCGGCCGATAGTTCGCTGCCTTTGGATCAAAGACTTGATGGCTGAAAGTCGGGTGAATTGGGTGTGGTTGTGAGAGTATGAGTGAATACGAATTGTCTGGTCACAAGGCTCAGGTCAATTGGATCCAAGTAATAACAAGTAACGGTAAAAGTGAACTCGTAACAAATGAAATCTTCAAGATTGATAGCTATTATGCCAATACGAACAGTAAATAACATGATCAAATAAACAAATTAAGCATAAAGACAATAAGGAGCAAATAAAAGATAATAACAATAAAACTGAAATCTGGAATGGCTGAAAATCATTAACTATTGTTTGAAAGAAAACAAAGAAAACAACTCAAAATCGATACTAGGCTACAAGGAAAGTAGAGTAACTGAAATTGTAACTAGCAAAGCAAACTAACTAAGAAACAGACGGAAATTCTACCTAAGCAAAAGGTAAGACGAAAACAAGAAAAGCTTGATGGCTTGAGTTTCTGGAGTTGTGTGTGATGTCTTATGTCGATGCTTCTATTTATATTGGCTGCTCTGTGACTAGAACTGATCTCTTGACTATTGTTGAGTGGAATTCGGCCTCCTATTGGCTCAGTGACTCTATCTTGATCGGCTCTGATACTTATCGTCGGCTGACTTGACGCTGGATTCTATCTTGATCGGCTCTGATGGTCGTCATCAACGGCTGTAATTAATCTTGAAGTAGACTATCTTGGATTGAACTCTCCTTATCGGCTTATGAACTTCAATTCGATTGAAATACTAACTTGATCAAATTTCATCTTTATCACTTATCGGCCTTCTCTGTCAATAGGCTATTATCTTCCTAAGTTGAGTTCGAGTTGGAAACTGACTAGAGTGATTTGAACAATTGGCCGATGGGCTTTTAGACAATAAATTTATTTTTGAATTGATGACTACGGGCCGATCGATAACCAAGAACATAGCTTTATCTGACTTGTCTTGGACCAAATGAACTGTCCAATTATTCATTGGCCAACATTTCTAGCTATCGGCCCAATTACTTGTTGAGCGGCTCATTGTAATTCGAAATCATTCAATAACTATGCACATTAGCTATGTCTGAGTGGACATGCAAATGTGGATACAAACAGCAACACAAATGAATTAGTGCGCGTGCGGAAATTAAAAGACCTCTTTAACCTTCAAATCAACATCATAGAAATGGAAAGATGGTGAGAGAAGTTAATTAGAAGTTATAACCATTGACAAGATCCATGGCGTATGAGATATGACGTATAACCTTCAACGTCAGCCATATAGCGCGTATAGTTGTGTATGAGATAATGGACATGGAACTATGGCTTTTATTTCATAGAACTTTATAAAACATGACTTAATTTACTCTCAAGTGGGTATATAACTATATACTACTACTAACTTGAGTAGTTGAGTCCTTGACTATGGCTATGTTTGGTATGGCTGTGCTTTTCAGAAAAGCTGGCTTCTGCTTATTTCTGAGAATAAGTGGCTGAAAAGCAAAGCAGCTGAGTGTTTGGTAAACTAGCTTTTTATAAGTGCTGTCAGTGGCAAAAGCAGTGGCAAAGTGTTTGGTAAATCAAAACTGGCTTGTGCTTTTTGTTTGTGGAATGACCAATTTGGACATGAAAGATTATTTTACCTTAATTGTTTGGTAATACAATGTTATTCAAATGCTCTTGTTATCATTTTTTATCTTTATTATATCCTTATAAATTTTTGTTAACTTTCAATTTTTATAAATCATGGTGACCATATAATTAATATTGAATAATTTTTAAAATAACATGTACAAATATATTAGTAACAGCTTAGATTTTTCAATGTGGGCGTCTATCTCATTTCTCCAACATCATGAACCTAAAATTGATGACTCAAAAGATACCAAAGAGCAAGTTTTTCTTTTCGAAAATTGACGATACTTTTTTTAATGAGAATAACCAAAGAAGAGTACATCTCTGACTGATATAAAAGCTAAATACTGGAAACAAGAACTTCAAAAACATAGAGAAGGTAATAGAACACCCCATGATGATCATCATGTACTACATGTCAACTTCTAGTGACCTAGAAATCACAGTCTATCAAGAGTAGTTGACCTTCCTGCAATTCTTTCTGATCTCTCCCCTTGAACCTGTAATTGGTGAAAGATTCCCCATCTTAATCATGGACTTGGAAAATTGCTCGAGGAAAAGCTCGTTGTTCACTGCATATTGCTGAACCAATTACTTGGCTACTTCACTCTTTGTAACAAGAACTTGGTCAGAGTTAAGCAGGCCCTTGTTAGTCAATAAGTTCTTGAAGTAGCTGTTGTCAAACTTTGTTGGGCTCACAAAGTCCAGGAAGAACAGGTTTTGGTCTCCACCAGATCTTGGGCAATTGTTCCTCAAACTGGCAGCATTTGGAAGATGGTTCATGATCTCAGCTAATGTTTTTGAAATATGCCAACCAATGGCAATAAACTAGTCCTGCTTTGCACTCTTTTCCCATCTATGTTTTGTTACTAACATGATATCTATTGAAATCGACAATAATGGCAAATCTGCTAAAAGAAGCAAACATGCTATGATGGATTCTATGAGTATCATCATATAGACTAACATGGAACCACTTAATCTGTACCACAAAATCTGTCAAAATTTTAGTCTTCATATGTTAGTTTAATTGATCCCTCATATAGGGATCAAGACAACACAACTATGCAGATCGTTTTAATTGTACCACAAAATCTGTCAAAATTTTAGTCTTTATATGGTAGTTTAATTGATCTACAACATACTACTTGATCCCTCATATAGGGATTTGTACAACACAACTATTAGACAAGCATTGAATCTTGACCAATACAATCTGCATATGAGTATGCAGTATATATGCAATGAAAAATCATAGTTTGCAACACGGCTAGCTATATGCATAGCCCACAATAGGCAGTAAAAGATGAAAAACGGGGTAATCATCTAGATACCCACCAAACCAATAGTTCCCTTATTTATTTGATTTGCTATTTCAACATGCTTACCCTTAAGCATCAGTTTGAGATATCTCCCAACATTATTATAATCAAAACACCCACCAAAATTTCATCGTCAAAACATGCCAACATATGATAGCATGACACACAAACAAGCTTGGTTTGAACTAAATCAAAAATACGTACCTTGCCAAGCTGATCATAGGCAATATATTCGGAATTCCAGTTCAATACTGCATATACAACATTTGAAGTAGTTAATAAATGTCAGCACCAAAATTGAACCACACACAGGGTTCATGAGTCTAAATTCCAATAGATGTCCACCCATTCATAATATCCTCCACTTCTCTCAGCAGCTTCAATTGAGATCACATCTCCAATTCCCATATATCCTCCACTTCTGGGAGAGTCGGGCATGTTTGAATTGAGTGAACAAAGAGAGGAAGAGGAAGAAGAAATTGAAGCTACTGGAAGAAAACAGCTCGATTTGTTTCCCATTTTCCCAAATCAACCTAATCCCACGTTGATTCATTACCCAAGCATAATTGATCTAAACGAACTACACTCAAGCATAATTGATCTCATATCTGTCAAACCCACAACAATATTATCTCAAACATTCATCAAATTCAAAGAAATTAAAACTGAAATAGATACAAGACTAACCCTGAATCAAATTGCCAAGAAGCCAGCCATCAAGGATTGAGGCATCGATTTCGAACACGGATGAGAGATTAGATGAAGGCAGTCAGAGAGAGAGATCAAACCACAGTCATGCAGAAGACGGTATTTCCGAAATGAAGAGAGGTGAACACGGAAGAGAAAATTTTTATGGCATTGTGTAATTGTCGAAACGAAGAGAGGATAGAAATCGGTATTTCTGAAAGTTCATTAAACTACAGTAACACCGCTACAGTGACAAAAGCCATCTCCTGCTTCTAAAAGCAAGGCACTGGCGGCTTTGGCTTTTCCATCGAAAAAGCTCTGGCTTCTGGAAAAAGTTGAAGAGAAGCTAGTTTACCAAACGCGAGAGGTCGAGGCGCTTATAAGCAGGGGAGCAAAAAAGCCCCCCCAAACGCAGCCTATATCGTTCTCCCACAATCGTATTAATTGAATGACTTAAATAATCATCAATTTGATGCAAAGATAATCTTTAAAGAATGATTCAAAAATTTAATTAAACAGATCCATTTAAAATATTACATTATAAGATGAGAAGAGGGAGAGTGTTGAAAAATGAATGAAACGCAACTACCTAGGCGCAGGAACTTAACATGGATGTTAAAAATGAATTTAAGGACAATGTCGCTCTTCTAAATTTAATCAAGATCGATGTGAATGCACGTGATGATCTAGGTAGGATGTCGACTACATGTGCCCAGTGCAGGTTGGCAGTTGGCGTTGGCTTGGCTTGTTTATTTTTCTGAAATGAAGACAGTAAGTACAATTGACTTGATTTAATTTCTCGAGTCAATGGACGTCCTATATCATATTGAAACTTGTAAGCTATAGCCTATAAGTCTATAACATAAGCTTTCCTCCAAGTCTTGAAAGACATAAAGAAAGCCTTTGTTAAGTTCCTCATTAAGCTCTATAACTACCTCCTCCTGTTTCTCCAAGTGATCAGCTAGAAATGGGTGAAGCCCAAAGTTCCTGCGCCTGTGGCAGCGGTAGTTCGCTGTTCTTCTCACTCATAAGCATCTTTTTCATCTGGGTCATCGTCCTTCCCCGAAACCCTAAAATCACAATCACTGATGCCCTTCTCACCCAGTTCAGTTTCACCAACACCACCACCAACAGCACCCTCTACTACAACCTTGCCTTCAACCTCACCATCAGAAATCCCAACAAAAGGCTCGGCATCAGCTACCGTCGCATCCGAGTCATTGGTAACTACCAAAAGAAGAGGTTTGCCCTCGTGACTTTGCCTAATACTACAGTACCGTTTTACCAAGGCCACAAGAACACCACCTTTTTGAGTGACATAATTGTTCAAGGGCAGCAGGTGGTGAAGTTTGGGAAAAAGGAGATTTCCGAGTTTAACAAGGAGACTGCCGCTGGTATTTACAGTATTGATGCAGTGCTCGCTCTTCGGGTGAAGCTCAGGTTGGGCACGATAAAGTTTCACAACTATGGCCCGGAAAATATCCACTGCAAGCTGAAACTTCCTTTAAGTACTAGAAATAGTACTTTAAATCAAACATCCGTGAGTAGCAGTTTCAATGTTACAAATTGTGGGCATGTTTCTGTGGTTACTGGTTTTTTCTTGTCTTGGTTTTCATGAATGTTATGAACCTCTATCTTGTACCTCTATCTTCTTGTTAATTGTCTTTTTTTTTTAAGGTGTCATATGGAAGACTGATTCTTCGATCTGTAACCAAAGAAACAAAAGGAAGTAAAAAAAAACAAAAAAAGCTATTTCTAAATGGATGTGTTTGTGCTTGATCAACTTGTAATTAAGGAATTTTTTTTTTTTTGGGCCCAAGTAATTAAGGCTTAATACTGAACAAGACTTTGGAATTCAATTATTTATCCATGCACAGAACTTGACGGGGTTTTGTCGGGCTCCTCCAGCGCTTGCAATTTTTTGCCTGACCTCGACTAGAACTTATAAGCATACCAAAATACAACTAAAATATAGGAAATAAGATTGGCTGTAGATACTGCAGCCAAGGTCCAGTAATACTCAACCACAGCAGCATTGCATATCATCACAACATGACTCCACATCTCCTTTTTTTACCTCCTTCAAGCCACATTTGTGCTCAACAGCAAAAGCACTGCACATTATTATCAGAGAGCTTCAGTAGTTTCATCATATAGTATAATCCTCATCCCAAATGAAAGACTGATAATCCACATCGATATCTGAATACAATAATCATAGGTTTTATTATTAGCTGCTGCTTCAAGGTCCTTCTGGTATGACTCCAGAATCAAGAAAAACGTTCCAACAAGGTGTACAAAATATCAGAGTATAGACAGCAACCACGCTGGCCGTGTTCAATAACTCCTCTTATAGTGTCATGGAAGTTGGAAGCCACTTGGCTTGCCTCCTCTTTCACTATCTCAGCTCCAAAAATTCCTGTTCCTGATAAACCAATTTTGGACTAATCATGTAGCTTGAGGTTCAAAGGCGATTATGAAAATGGTAGAAAAGGCTGATATCACCCAATTTTATCTATAGCTTCGACGAGTGTAAGCAAACAATAGCCACAACATACACACTGGGATAATCTCATGGATCTGTCTCAAACCATGTTATTGACCACATCTAGCCACCGAGTACCCACAACGAAGCAATAACATGTTGTACCTGGTGCAGCTATCTTCCTTGATCCTGTTTTTCTGAATAGCATGACATACAGTTTGGCAAAACCCAATTTTCCCTCGTTATGAGATGGAGGGGATGTTGCAGTTCATGTGCTTGCGTTTTAAGAGAATGGATTTCCAGCAGAATAGGAGAAGCACCAGATAATGGGATGATGTGCAAAGAATCACGTATAGGAAAGCCTTGTTTTTTCCACTTCAGTAACTGCAAAGGTTCCACCGATCTCTTAATTTGTTTATAGATTAGCAATATAATCGTAGCCCTGTCTGGCACCTGCATTTCAAGAAGGAAAAGATTGGTTCTCACAAGAAACTTGAAATGATAAGTCCTGGAAAATTCAAGGGGAACTTGAGAATGACTGAATTGAAACCTGAGGCAATAGGTCCGAGGCTCCAAAAAACATCGGCATGGAACTAACCACTCTCTGGGAGCCTCTGAAAAATATTGGGAGGCACAAGCTACTAATACCCTTAGCGCATTTGTTTTGGGTACAAACTTCCCTCAGCAGATAACAATAGACCCACTAAAGAAGAAAAGATCTGCCACCATCATACATTAGGCTTCTATTTTAAACCTAATAGACCATGGCTCTATGCCAGTCTGTGGCTTCAACTAGATAGAGCCAAGCCTGCTCAAGTTACCCAAACAAGGCCCATCAACAGTTCAATTACACCTTGAGCTCCCAAAATCTCATTGATGCATTAGATCATCACATGAAAATCGCACAACAGAGGACCTGATGTCACGTACAATAAGATTTTCTGTTTCTCACCCTTGCACTCTTAACTAATATAAACTACAGGTGCTTGTAGCCTTACAAAGTACTGGCAGTATTTCCATTGACAAAAAGCCCTTACCTGCAAGCCAAAGTTTTTGGTCCTCTGTTGTGAGAAGCCACCAAGGCAAATTCTTTCAATTTGTGAACTACAGATAACTAAACGTATACAAAAACTTGTGCACTGACCAGTTAAATCCAAACTAAAAAAACAGAAACATTGGATAAATTCCTCAGATGTTTCTGTTTGTTTGCAAAAACATTGACGGCATGGTAGCTAGGAAAGTATGTGCACCATGAAACAAAGGGAACTAGGAAAGTATGTTCTCTTTCAATTTGTGATAACTATTGGTAACTAAATGTTTCACTATGCTTGAAAACAAAAGAAAATTGATGACTGTGGCACTAGGAAAGTTTGTTTTCATCATCCAGACAGCATATCATGCAAGTAAGAAAGCCCATGAATAACTGCGACAACCACAGAATGCCTATGGAAACAAATCCACTACTAGTACTCATTGACAATGAGTTCTCATCAAAAGTCGCTAGGCATTAAAGTCTCAACATCAACCAAATGCACTACAAAGGAAATGGCATGGGAAAGTTAACAATCAATCCCTAAAAGCGTGATTGCATTATCGCAAAATGATTGTGCTTACCAAGAGTCTGGAGAATCAATTGTTCCAAAATGTTTTTACTGGCCCCTCACTTCTGCAGAATTAAGTTGTAAGCAGTGAGATAAGTGTAATGGTGATACTAACAAGCACAAGAAACAGACTAGCTTTGTTGATTAAGTGAAACAACGGAAATCAAAGTGCTTACACAACAAAATTCAAGCCATCCGAGTATGAGCTAATTGAAAGCCTCCAATTTTATTTGAAGAGCTACAGCTTCATAAAAAAGCAGACTGCTCATAGTAAACAGTCCCTCAAACTAACTTGCTTTCAAGGTATTTCTTCATTTGGCATGAAATTAAAGGAAAAGGTTCGACTTGGATCAGTTAGAGTTGAGCCATAACTGAAGGTAAATGAGATATCTTCTCATAAGAGGAAGAACGAAAAGGAAATATCACACAATGTGTCACAAACTCAACATATGGTACAGTAACACATTGACATTATAGAGCCTACTTCTGCTTCACAAAACTGAAACTGCACCAGAAGAATGAGAGCTCTCCCACACCTCAATACCTTCAACATCTTCTCTAACAACAAACAGCCTATTCCCACCGCCTTCGATTTTCTTTATAATCCCTCTCTGAGCATCCTCCTCTTTATCCACAAAATTCCTCCTATACAATCCCTCGCAAACCTCACTTTCTCCATCCACCCTATTTTCGGCTTTCTTCGGCAGTCTCGACCAAACCTCCAAGGCACCATCTCTGCCCACAAAGGCTTGGTTTTTGTAACAGTGAATTACACTACTGCTATTGCCACCCCCCTTTATGTTCCTCATGCTTGGGTCCTTATCTTGTAAATAAACCCACGGATCATCCCCTAAATTACGCAGGTCTGCCATTGCCAAATCTCCAGACTTTGAACACACCTTGAACAGAGTCGACTCTTCAATGTCCACGTCGATGTCGGCGAAGGAGTCCCCGAACCTACTGCTCCGCCCCGACCCTGGCTCGTTCGTCTCCCAAACCACCTCCTTAGACCTCGGGTCCCACATTCGGATATAACCCGAGTACCCGAACGCACCGCAAGTGACGGAGCTCCCAACAATCAAGCCCGTTTCAGGCAGCCACGTCAGCTTTCCGACGGCCAAGTTCTTCGCCGAGCTTCCCGATTGCCTGCTCAGCTCACCGACGATCTTGAGCGTTGATTTGTCGATCACTAAGATGCAGTTCTCTCTGTGCGGGCAATCGAAAGCGGCGAAGACTGAGCTCGGCGAGTTCGAGACGGACGTAACTCGGGCCTTGAAGATTCTCGGGTCGGCCGGGTCGGTCCAGTGGATCGCCCCCATGTTTCGCACGCCGGAGAAATCGTAGAAGTGGAGCCCCGGGTCGGATTCGGATCCTACGGCGGCGATTTCAGGATACACTCGGCAAATCGAGTTTATGTCCTCCAAATGAGTACGGATCGTTCCGGCGTGGCACAGATTCCAATCGTAGCTGGATATTTGACCGCCGTGTGCGATCCAAACGGAGCCGTCGGTACCAGCTGTGATCGCCGAGGGGAGGCCGTCGGAGGCGGGATGTACAGTTGTGACGATCGAGGCGTCGATTCCGGATAACGGAGGCGGCAACATCGCCGACTTGAGCTGCGACTCGATGCCGTAGTAGAGAGCTTCATCGGCGAGTTCTTGCTTGGCGAATCGGCGAGCCGTGGAAGGGAGACCGTCGGAGCGGAGGAGAGAGAGTATGACTGAGAAGATCTCCGGGTCCCGGTCTATGAAAACCGGGTCCGGGTCGTCGGAGGTCCGGCTCGAGAGGGCGGCTAAGAGAGAGTCGGGACCGCCTGCCTGGATTGTCGATAAGGTAGTTTCGAAGAGCTTGCCTCCGACGTTGAGCTTGATACGGTCGTCGGAGCGAGGGCCGCTGGCTGTGTGGTGGTGACCGTTTTCCATTAGGGGCCGTGAAGTTGAAGATTAGTTGAAAACGGTCAACAACTTTACGGGAACTACTAGTAGGAGCAACCAAAGAAACGTGGTAACTGAGAATTGAGAAATGCATTATGGTTATTTTACGCTAGTACCCTTGAAATTGCATGAAAATATCTCAATGGTGGTTTGTGTAGTTGTGTGCAAAACAAAATCCACTGAAAGCGCATTTTGGTCTTTTAAGTCCTAAAGATGACGATCACAAAGAGCGCCTTTTTTGGGCCAACCCATAGGAAAGATTGGTTCAAGCCCAAACCAACTAGGACAGTCCCCAAGCCCGTGAACAAAAGTATGAGGCCCAACCCCACAAACATGAGGCACAGATGGACCGCCCAAGCAAAGTGGGATCGTCACTTAAAAGAAGACCTTCGGAGTTAATCATACCTCACATGGCAGCACGCCAGTCAAGTCTAGCTAGACCCGAGCTCGAATGACTTCAAAAGAGTGGAAGAATGATATATATAGTACAAACTCCAAGTTGTATCGAACCAACCAACATCCCAATCTCAAGCTCAGAGTTGGAGTGTTTAATATGTTTGCTGATAGGGAAAAATTCACCAACGGTGTCTGGACACTTAGGGGACTTTCAGAATGATACCTGAACTTACAAAGTTATCAATGTGATACCTGGACTCATTTTTTCATATCAACATCGTACCTATGACCAATTTCCGTCACGGAGCCGTTACAGAAATTGGTCATAGGTACGACTTTGATACGAAAAAATGAGTCCAGGTATCACATTGATAACTTTGTAAGTTCAGGTATCATTCTGAAAGTCCCCTAAGTGTCCAGACACCGTTGGTGAATTTTTCCCTTGCTGATATGGTGGTCAATTCTTTTGTGTGTTGTAGGCTATTCTGGTGGTCAAGCAGCAGTTATAGGAGATTATTGACAATCTGGTAAGTTTGGATGCATAATTCTTTTGAACATCCTGTGATATCACCCTTTGTAGAAGCAGTGGTTAGCTCTCTTTCTCTCAATTCAATGCAGGCATAGATATAATTGAGTGGACCAGTCATATGCTTGATGCCTGTTATGGTCGGTATCTGCATCTTCTCTCTAGATCAATTTCTTTGTTCTTTTTTTATTTTTTATTTTTTTATTTTGAAACTCTCTAGATCAATTTCATGTCCAAATAAGTCATCAACCAAACCATGTTTCATACTACCTTTACTACATTTTTCCAGCATGCATCTCTTTGTTTTTAATCACAACTACTGATAGCAAGTGTTTTACACTGCCTTTCTAATGCAGGTTATGCGGAACCATCAAGAAGCAGTTGGCGAATATGAAAAAAATAAATATCAAAGAGACCAAGTTGGCCTATCTTAACCTGATTCTAAGTTACTAGGTGTAATAATAAATAGGCAACTAGCAGTTAAGCCTCACTTGACCTGGATTCTAGGCCGTAACCATTGTTGTTTTCTCTGTTTTTTTATGGGGCTCCAATGGCCTTCCTAGTTTTCAGAATAATTTGCGGAATTAGAAAGAATGGAGTTGATGTTTGGCTAAATAAACAAGCTGTCATTAAATAATTGATATTTTTATAAAAGAAATAATAATTAATAAACAATTAAAAAAACCAACTTAAACTGAACTGAACTGGTCGGTTCGGTTTTCGGTTTTGAAAATTGAAAAATAAAAAACCGAACCGAACCGAAGTCAAGTGCGGTTCGGTTTTCGGTTTGGGCTTAAAACTGAACCGAATCAAACCGAACCCACCCCTAGGAGTCATTCTCCTTCACATGCTTTGTTTTTTGATGTTGTACTAAAGGAACTTGTTTGTAATTTTATTCCTTTTCAAAAAAATATCTCACAACAGTAGAGTATCATAAATCCTTGTGAGATGAAATATAAAATACTTCTGGGAAACATTTCTCCTAAATTGCAGACCTCAATTCTGAGCACAATAATATCCGTCAGTCAGACTACTTTTAGACCGAATATAAACATGGGGAGGATTCAGTGCACCGACAAAAAAATTTGATAATTTGAGAGTTGGTTGTATTAGAGGAACTAGTTTGTAATTTTGTTCCTTTTCAAAAAAATATCCCACAACAGTAGAGTATCATAAATCCTTGTGAGATGAAATATAAAATACTTCTGGGAAACATTTCTCCTAAATTGCAGACCTCAATTCTGAGCACAATAATATCCGTCAGTCAGACTACTGTTAGACCGAATATAAACATGTGGAGGATTCAGTGCACCGACGTAAATGGATGGTTAGATTATATTAAATACACTCTTAGGTTATTAATAAAAATATTAATTATAAATATCAAGGGTTGAGATCATTTTATAGGTGTTGGGTCATCTGCACCGTCGGTGCATAGAATAATTTCCAATATAAACATGACATGTATCTCACTAAGGATACTTTTAGTAGTTTTGAGTTTAAAATTAACATGGGATATTAGGGTAGAATCTTCTTCTAATCTGATGGTTGGAGCCTGGAGGTCAGCCATAGATCTCCATTATATAGTCATATTGATTTCCCTTTGTTGACCAAAAAAAAAGATTTCCCTTTGGAAAGGCCAATTAAGCAATATTTAAGAGTACTTGTGGACACGAGAGGCCATTATGGCACAATAAAGAGGTGAGAGAACCACTCTCATGCTGACACACGTACGGGATGTCCATTGGGCCTGATAATAAATCAAGACCTACATATTTACTTCTTTGCAGGTTTTTGGCGAATGCCATCAATCGACCTGCTCAGAAAACTAATGAACACCAGTCGGCAGTCGCCACCTAAAAGTCCGTCCAGTAGAAACCCTAAGCAACACGGTATATACACATAAAGGGATCCAATAAGGACAAAGTTTGGACTGGCGGCGAAACTCAATTATTGCTTAGCACGTATAAACAAAACCAGCAACTGATCTCGATGCGGATCGAACTCGCGCACTGCTGGTTCTTCTTCTTCGGCTGCAGCTGCTCCTCCTCATAAATATCTACACCTCTCTAGGTAAACAGAACGTACAGTGTGTAGTTTGGAACCTGGAATAGTGGAATGACTGCCCCTAGCTAGCTCATAAATTTTAACACGTACATGCTTCTTAAATATATACGACTGGTGAGCTATCCAGGTCCCCATTAGTCCGTTATGTTATAGTTCTGAAACTCCGGTACAGCTTGATCAGTCATGAGCTGGTGTTTAGTGGTATCCTACAGCGAAAATGCAATGCACGTAAAACCTTTCATAAGAGTTTTATGAGGTATTATTTAATACATTCCATTAAAAGACAAGGTCGATCCAGTGAAAGGAATCGTCCTCATTCAATATTTTAATCAGTCACCTCAAAGAAATTAATGGAGTTCGACACAAATGGGGCAAGTATGGGTGTAATAAAAGACTTCTTGATCGACCAATTGAATCCAATTCATTTGAGTTCACTATTACAGCACATCAAACACTACAACTTGGGATAAAATGAGTAGCAAAGACGATCAACTAATAAGGAGGCCGCGTCTCTGACTCTCTCTGGCCCCCGCGTTATCTGATCTATCTGGAGGATGAGTATTCAAGCTGTGAGCCTGTGACCAAGGTTTTAAGTTTCTCCGAAACTGCCGAAATTTCCGTCGAAATTTGAAGTACCGAAACGAAATTCACCTGCTATATCATTTCAGTCAGGAGTTTCCCGAAATTTACCCAAATTTTCCGTACATTTCCGCGAAATTCTAAATTTCCGAAATATCTACACACAGAAAATATATTTAAAAATTCAAACCGAAATTTTGTCCGAAATTTCTCTGAAATTTCTGTTAAATTTGTATTTCACAGTTTTCGACTTTTCGCTGACAAAATATGAAATTTTGATTTTTTTTTTTTTTTTTTCAATCCTCCTTCATAACACAGAAGCTCACAAGGTGGAAGCACATATGGCCTTTTTGATCATTCTTCGTCCCAAATGCCGCATGCTTCATACAATGAAACACCATATTGGGTAATTCCACAATTTCCAATATATGGATTGCATGTGGGAAGAGATCAACACACATATATTACCCATGTGATGAAGTACCAAAATCATTTCCAAAATTCATGTACTTGGGAGCAGTATTGTATGATACTAAATGGGAGCAGTTCAACCACATGGATCGAACCACATCGTAGTAGCTCTTATTACTAATACTTTATATTGCTTTTGTTGTACTCTTGTTTATTTTGATTTACGGGGTTTTGGTATTACGTCCCCCCCCCCCGTTGTATTTTTCTAATTATTAGTGAAAAATGCGTGATGGCCAAGCCTCCCACTGGGTTCTAGCCATAAAAAAAAAAGTAAATCACATTCACATTATCAATATACAGAACATTTATAATTACATATAGAATTATAGATAGTGTTTAGCAACTTACTACAGTTTTAGTTAATTACTCGTCGTCTCGTCCATATTAAATATCACAATTCTATTATTTATGTATAATTTTAGAGAGTTTACATTGTAAATAGGTTTATTATAGGTTAGTTTAGTCTATGTAAAAGTTTCATTCAAAAATATCATTTTATACATGCAATTCATGTGATTTCTTTATTTTTAACCGAAATTTCCACCGAAATCGAAACTTTCTCCGAAATTTGAAACCTTGCCTGTGACCGAACACAGAGGCTAGCCGAGCCTTGAACATGACTATGCATGTGAAATTTAAGACCGGCATTGTGATTTGTGGCGGAAAGGTCCCAGCAGGCAGATTTTGATAATTAGCACTACTATTATGGAGTTAATACAGCCTGTGCTGTCATACACCAATTCAATGCCGTTGCCTGTATATAAATAATGTATAAACATATAATTAAGTTAGAGGGACAAATCGATCGAGCAGGTAAAATATATATTTATATCACACAACAATATTTCAACCTTATAGTTATATGGTCCCCCTATATATGACTCAATGACTCATGAGAACTTGAGAAGGACCGCATCCAAAACCCCCATAATTTCACAGCCTATCTAGCTAGCTTGGGTGACCCCCCCCCCCCCCCCCCCCCAATAAACAGTATGTAGACTTTGGTTGGGTATGTTCCTGTTTCATTAATATAACCAACTGTTTGTTGAGTTGATCGATCTATATATCCCTTTACATTGATGCATGCTCATGTTGGATCACTTTAATTGAAAATTAAATCATGATTGTATTTTATTGGTGAGGAGAGGACTCGAATAGACCTGGCAAAGGGGTTGCTAACCCGGCAACTGTCCAAACCCGCCCGTTAACTTTATCGAGTTGTTACCGGGTAATCCGTTAGTTAATGGGTGGGTTCGTATCAACTCGTGAACCCGTTAGTGTCCGTTAACATGGGGAAAAAAAATTAACTTTTATGTTCGATCAAAGAAGGAGAAGCTTTCCTATTCGCAAAAATAATATGATCTCTGACTCCAAATTAAAACTTCCAATCATGATCTCCGACAACAACAACAGCAGTGGTGGCGGTGACGGTGATCGATCAGTGTTCAATCCGGTCATCGTGTACGGAACTAATGCAGCGAATGAGGAGGGAAGAGGATTCGAGCTCTCGTAAGAGGGTAGATCCGGGTCGAGTCTTTTCGACAGACCATACAACAGAGGATTTGTGCCGTTAGTTTAGTGCAATAGATCAATAATTAATTTCATTCCCCATACATGGAAATTCCTAATAAGTTATAATCTCAAATTTTTTCATCGACTCCGACTTTAATACAAATTTTAACAAACAAGATCCTTAACATAAGCGCAATTAACTTTCAAGAGAATAAAATTCAAACAAAAGCAAACCAAAATCAACTTTGAAATCCCAGAGATTACTAGAAACATTGTATGGTAGAGAGCGGTTGAAGCTGTAATCACCAAATTATCAACTAACAAAGTCAAAATAGCACCAACTAATTAAGGACCAAATAAAGCAGTCTAAACGGAAGCTACTAAAACATGCCGAGGCCAACGCAAGGAGATGGCGAGCCTACCGATTCGCAGCCACTACCTTAAGTCTTTCACCCATTCTCTAGCCATAGCTAGATTCAGATTCGCCAAATCCCAACGTTGCTACAAAAAAATCAATTGGAAACAACCAAGATCCCAGACAAAACTAGCATGACAATACACCGTTACTCCCCCGTCAAAACCTCGACTTGAGGAGGTCTGACATTATTTATGAGCAACTCCAACAGTCATGTTGCGAATATATATACATCCCACATAAGAAAAATGGGGCATTGTCTATGAGTTTATAAGGGTTTGGGTCACTCTATCCATTGTCAATTAGTTTTGGATGTGAACCCCAGATTACTTTATTATGCTATTAGAGCCAAGTTACCCACGCGTACTTTACCATATATAAAGTCAGTATAATTATCTATATAGCTAAATCGTGAAATTTTCTTAATGCAAAGTTGTAGATGGTTCTGACCAAAATAAAAAATTGTATATGGTAGTTGGCAATCGGAAGCGAATTAAGATAATGTGACATTCAAACCCACATACACAACTTATGACCCATCATACAAGGAACGATGTTTGTTTTATCGATCTTCCACGAGAAAAAAATTGGTACTGAAACATGTCCAGGAATAATTTCTCTCTTTATTAGTCGGGTAGTTATAATTATCTTGTCTCTTTGTTTTGAGCTTGGACCTTGATGAGACAACAATTCCTTTAAATGCCACATTATACCAGTCACCTAATATTGTCACTGGCCCGGCCACCCAATCGACCCACCACAAGAAGAAGAGAAAACCAATGGGATTTGGAACATCTCACAATCTCGTTAAACCTACTCACTAATTTTCTACGCTTAAAAAGGGTGATTGCATATGGCTCCTTAATTATATTAAACCAATACAGTTATAACATTAGCTATATCTCAAGCAACAATGTGATATATACACATACACAGTATATATAGACACACAAACACAACTTGAAAGTGATGGATGAATAAATTGTTGAGAATATATACATCCCACATGGGAAAAATGGAACCTTGCATATGAGTTTATAAAAGTTTGGGCCACTCCATCCATTGCCAATTGGTTTTGGATGTGAACCTCAGATTAGTTTATCATAACTTTTACAAAATACAAATGTTTCATCTATATCATTCATGTTGAAATAAAATTTAAAAAATGAAGCCGCAAGCCCGGAAGATATGGATGCAACAAACTAAATGGCAATAAAAAAGCTAATATACATTAGTACTAATTTCTTTTATAATAATTGTAACAATATTCGATCAGTTTCATTATTATGAGAAAAGTTCAGAAGATATTGGAGAACAATAGAGAGATTAAATTTGATGATCAATATCATCATCGGGTAAAATCAAGCTCTCCTTAGCTAGGCCTTTTCCTTTTCCTTTTCCTTGTTGGATGATGTAACCCTACCATCTGTTCCAGCAATCGCAGAATACTTATCCTTCCGGGTCAAATTTGTGCACTCAAACCCTAAGGTCCCGGCCAATACCCTCTGAATGTAATTCGCCACTTCAAACGGCGATTTTCCACCTTGGCAAGTGAGTTCCATCGGTAGCTGATTTAAAAACGTGATCTCATAACATGGCATTGGATTCATGAACACAAAATAAGGATCCAACCATTTGTGTCCGCGGACTGTTGTCCCGTAATACACACTTTGCTTGGTGTTAATTGCAACCGGAACAATCCTATCAGTAAGCTCAGCAAACAGCGCACTGAACCTCAACAGAAATGGCTCTCTGCAAGTAGTTCCTTCAGGGCAGATCACGAGGTCACCTTCCTCAAGCAAAGCCTTAATGTTCGCCGCGTCTTTCTCTCTTTCCCTTGTCAATGCCACAGCCTTGATCGGAGAGATTAGTTCGGAAAATTTGCTAATGCTGTATGTGACACAACTAATTTTTCTTCCTAATGCCACTGCTGTTACAACAGGGTCTAAAACTGTGCGATGGTTGCAAATAAATAGAACCCCAGGGTGACCCTTTTTAGGTGGTGGTGGAGGGTTGCCCTTAACAATTAGATTAATCCCCAGAAGCTTATAGTTGTATCTAGCAATTCTCTCAGGCAGTATGATGTTGGTATAGACTCTTAAAATGGATAGGATTATACCTATTGGCATCCATAAAAAGGTCAACAGGGCAACCAAAGGAGTAGGTCTTTGTACCAAACGGCCTTCATGAAATATAACCGGGCTCAAAAGCTTGTTTCTTGGCAAGGGCTCACATTTTGTCCTTGGGACCATGTACCCTTCCTGCAAATTAAACAAGTCAAATGAGTCAAAATAGTGGAACTTTGTCAATAACTCTTAACAATATGTTAAACAAGGGAAAGAATATTGTAACAATTCTTTGATATATATTCTTCTTAAACCTTGTTTTATATTGAAATGCACCACAACTGTGTTTCAACCTAATACTATTTTTATAAAGAAAGAAGCTCCCAAGCTCGAGTTGTCTAACAGAATCTTGTTAGAAACAGAAAGTTTTCTCTTTTTTTTTTTTTACTTGGCAGAAGTTCGGTGGTATATATGAAGAAGATTCGTATTGAAAGAAAGAAAAAAGCTAGTGCACCAAACCACAAAGACAAGCATAATACGAAAACAATCTAGACTGTGGTAAGCTCGTACAAGTCACAAGGAAAGTGCTTGAAAGGTAAATGAGGAAATGGTATATCAAGTGTAAATTATTATCTCATGTCTTTCCTAAGGTACAAAAATATGAGTAAATTGGATTAAATAGAGATAGCGGGTTGAACATGAAGATCGTATGGGTGTCAGTTGTCACACAATATGAAATAAATGTTCTTTTAGTACTCTACGAGTCACAACTTTTAGGTCTCAAAAAATTTGAGATGATATATAAAAAATTTGAATAGAATGGCATTGTAAAATTTCAAAAAGCATAAAAAAAGAGGGTAAAATCTTATCAATAATATTACATCTAGCATAGCCGATCATATTGTTGTCATTAAGGCGCTCACCGGCCAAACTCGTATAAACCTAGATAAATGGCATTGTACTTTTCTTTCAAATTGGACAAGTTATATAAGAAACAGCTGACAATGTTCGAACTTGAATGCTTAATGTCCAGAAATAGATCAGAAAAGAGCAAAGAATTCCCGAAAGGCGAACTAATCAAAAAGAAAAATATTAAAATTGAGTACCGTCGCAATCACTGAATTTATTTACCAACTGTTTACTAAATGATATGATCTGATAGCTTTTTCTTTTCTTTTTCCAAATCCAGATACGGATATATGATTATATTAAATGCCGGCTCATTATTTTGATAAACAAACCCGCTAAGAATTACCAGTGGGGGAATCATGAATGAAAACTAGCATTACCTTGCAAATGGACATAAAATCATGGTCAGTTTCTCTATCTCCGAGACCCAAATCCGGTAAGTCAGCGCCGAATTCCTTGACGATGGCTTCTCTTTTGTGCTCTCCGACTAGAACACCTGGTTTTTGAACAAACCCAGTAGCCCTCCCGGACTTGGTCACTTCCAACTCTGTCCCAAGAACCTTATCAGCACCAAGAAAGCTCTTGACAAAAGGCTCCACAAGAACTCTGGGATTGGCAGTGATGATGTAGCGCTTGCCGAACGAGTTGAACACTTTCCAAGTCTGCGGGTGAACGTCTTCTGCGTAAAATTTGGGCAAGACGGACCTCGCAACCATCTCAATGTCCTTGAGCTTCAGACCGGCGAAAGAAATGAAGATGAAGGTATTGATTGCTACGGATTCTGATATGAACAAGTAGATGAAATATACGAATGGTACGGATGCTAGTAGTAAAAGTGCCCTTAATAGACTGCCGGCTTCAAGAGCAACGAGCATGAAATAAGGGAAAGCACTTCGGGACACGAGGAGCGTGCCGTCGAGGTCTGCAGTCACTGTCTGGTTCGATCGTCCCTCGGTGCTGCATCTCGAAATTGGCTCAAATCGACACCGTGCCCCCATGGCCACCAGAGAGAGAGAGAGAACTGTGTGTGGTTGAATGTTTTGTCACAAAACTTGTGTGTGGGGGTGAGAGCTATGGTAAGCAAAGCTCTTTATGTCATGAAGAGGGGGCAGGAGATGGGGGCTTTTAAAAGGAGGGGGAAAGACGGCCATGTTGTTCAAGTTATAAGTTTCTAAATGCAATGAAAATATAAAAATATTATTGTTTAGTTGGGAAAAACTAGCATATTGACTTTATGTTTTTTTTTTTTAATAATTTTTTCGGTTGTTTTTCTTATTAATTAGATGGTTAATCTAGGCGCAGTACTCCTAATTTACCTAATTGATACAACATGCTCTTATCCTACCTCTTATGTATTTCTAACCAGTAGTAATATACAACCCAAAAGCACGAATTTTCCATGTGTTAGCTCAGTGGTTAGAGCACTCACTACCTAAGATCGAGGTCATGGGTTAGAGTCACTATGAGGGTAGGAGTGAAATCCTTTGATCCACTTTAAAAAAAAAAAAAAAAGTAACTCATATTAATGTTAGTCATTTCGTCAAAAAAAAAAAAACAAGAAAAAGTCTTGAAATCAATCTTAGTTGAATATTTATTTTCATTCAACTTTGTTCCAAATAGACGCATATTGGAGCTAGTACTCTGCCTATGTGTACATCAACTGAAGTTTGCCAGCTTTTATCGACAATTGTTTGGCAAATATTAGTCCAAAAATAAAATTTTTAAATGTTATTAATTTTATCACACAGATGAAATTATCAATTATATTTCCATTATAAAGATAATTTATGATTTTCTCACATCAAAAAGATGATAAGTGATTTTTCACCAACAATACATAGAGGTATGCCACTCGTTTATTTTAATTCAATGGATACTCCTGTACGAATGTAACATTATTTTTAGACTACAGGGATTAATTGTGAGCTATACTTTTTTGGCGTACACCGAAGGGCAGTTGTTGCGAGTAGTTGGAAGTCGATACCAACACCAGCAATAACATTCAATTAGCCCACTTTTTTAGTTTTTAGGCACCGGCCTCCTCCCTCATTAATAAAGCTTTGGCCGATGAATCACTTATAAGTTGGGGTTTTTGTATTTGATCGAGTTAAAGCTAGCTAAAGCTATATGTTCAATGCCTTTAAACACGAATCTTACCAAATTTAGCAGCAACAGTTACTAAGTCTATTATTACTAAATAAGAGCTCTTAATTGTACCTAAGTGACAAAGAAGAGAGTTTATTAGCAAGAATACCAAATTTATAGCAATTTCCTATATCACAGGATAATTCAACTTTAGCACATTCCACTCTCCTCCTCGTGAATAAATGCTGGCGCCCTAATCCTAAAGGTCCACCAATTCATGCACGAAAATGATTGAGTTTTGGAAATTTTTAACAAACTTTATTTATAGCAATGGCCAAAAGAAGAAATATTCTTTAAGATTTTTCTTACTCAATAAAAAAAGCATGTATGTATATGTAGTTTTCTTTTTAGGCTAAATATTGTTTAGTACTCTGTGGTATGGGTCTAACATCAATTCAGTCCATCGACTTTCAATTTCATCAAAAACACCCCCACACTAGTATTTTTCGTCCAATAGGTCCCTCCGTCGGGATTCCGTCAAATGGAGCCGTTAAGTAGCTGACGTGGCATGCCAACTGAGCACAAGTGGGGCCCACATGAAAGAAAAAATTCTTAAATTCCAAAACAAAATTTCAAAAAAATAACAAATCTCTCTCTCTCTCCCCCCCCCCCTCCCCTCGATTTCTCTCTCATCTTCCTCTTCAATACCTTCTTACTTCTTTATCGTCTGTGTCTTCTTCATAGCAGAACAATTATCTCAAAGCAATTCTAAGTTGTCTAATATACACAACAAAAGAACATGGCAATTGGAACTGTGAAACTATATGAACAAAACCCAGAAAAATAAAACAAACAATTGAAGGTTGATGTCTCTAGGCATGAATTCGAGTATTGATTATCTGGGCATTAATCTTAGCAATTGACTTTTATTAACTAATTTTTATTTTGGATCGCTAATCTGGAAAAAGCGGAGCTCAGAGTGGAAGAGAGGGACAACATCAATGATCTCGATGCCATCATTTTGGGGAGACACGGCCGAGGAGGATGCCATTGATGGCGAAGGCCTTATGCTTGAGAGCCATCAAAGCAAATAATTTCAGATAACTAATGAATCAGAAACTCAATTTTTCACAAATCCATCTCAAAATTTGAACATCGAAGCTAAAAGAGAGTCAAAAGACTTAAACAAGAATTTTAGAACAGATCCATCTGGGAGCCCCAAAGTTCAAAATCCTCCACTCACCCAACAACGAATGCTTGAAATTCTTCAGACCCAATATCAGAATTCCGCCCATCTTCGAAACCTATAACCCAATTTCATCAATTTCTCCGGTGCAGGACATCTATACCCAAGCAGTGGAGTTGTAGTCTTTTCGGGTCAACTTTGAGAAGGATCAGTGTAATGGAATTTGGTTGGGATTAACAGTGAAGGGAGCGGAGCAGAGGAGGAAGAGGGAAGAGACACTCTTCTGCTATGAAGAAGACACAGAAGACATAGGAGTAAGAAGATAATGAAGAGGAAGATGAGAGAGAAACCGAGGGGCGGAGAGAGAAATTTGTTATTTTTTTGAAATTTTGTTTTGGAATTTCAGAATTTTTCCTTTCATGTGGGCCCCACTTGTGCTCAGTTGGCATGCCACGTCAGTTACTTAACGACATTTGACGGAATTCCGACGGAGGGACCTATTGGACGAGAAATACTAGTGTGGGGGTGTTTTTGATGAAATTGAAAGTCGAGGGACTGAATTGATGTTAGACCCATACCACAGGGTACTAAACAATATTTAGCCCTTTCTTTTTTAATGTCACATGTCAAGTTTTTGCGTGGTTTTGTGTCCACTAGATTTGGTTGTAGCGATAAGCCGATCACAATGACGAAAAAATTAATAAGAGATTTGCACATATATTATTTTGTTTGTAATGCATTTGTGAACCTCATGTTTCTATGCGTGCCGACATTTGGAACTTCTCTAACTAAACTATGCATTTGTGAACCTCATGTATGTGTGGTTTTCTTTTTTAATGTCACATGTCAAGTTTTTGCGTGGTTTTGTGTCCGCTGATTTGATTGTAGCGATAGGTTGCAAAAAAAAAACGATCACGATGGCAACAAGATTAATAAGAGATTTGCACATATATTATTTAGTTCGTAATGCATTTGTGAACCTCATATTTATATACTGACATTTGGAACTTCCCTAAGAGTGTGTTTGGATGAGGGAAAAAAATGATGGAATTTAATTAAAAATGAAAATTTCATAATTCCTAAAAGCCAATTCTCTCGTTTGGCATTATCATATTTGAAATTTAAAATTTCTCTGTGAAAAAAAAACGAAAGAATTCATTATTTAAATTCCCCACTTCAATTTTCACCAAAATAGATGTCATTTACGAATTCATTTGCAGTATTCAATTTTCATTTCCAAAACAATATTTTTTATTATTTCATTTTATTTATTTATTTTAAACTTTCTTAATTTATTACACATTTAAAATCCTAAATAGATACAACCAAACAATAGATATTGTAATTAATGAAATTTTAGATGATGGAGTTAAAGATTCCATCATTTATAAATTCCTACGGATTTCATAATTTTCTCATCCAAATGCATCCTAACTAATCTATTTGCTAATAGTCTATTCTCTTGTTGGCAGGTTTTCAAAGCGTGATTCTCTTATTCGTCCGGGAATTTTGGCGAGAGTTGGTTTTTTATTGTTTCGAAGTTGTCTGCATCTCCATCACTGAGTTCCTATTGTTTTTTAAATTGATTTTTTTTGTCTTTTTATTGTGTTATGGTTGTATCAATTGCTAGCGATTTTCTCTTTTTATTTTGAGCTATCCGGATGCATTAATTTTCTCCGATAACAATTTTTTTATAAGTGGTTGCAGCAGTATGTATGTAGGCACGCCCTATTTTCTCTCTAATACCTCATTCATTCAAACCTTATGGTGTGTTTATTGTATTTATCTAAGGATTGCATACATGTGTCGGTGAACCGTGGTCAGTTAGTTAGCTAGCCTAACTAACATCATGATGTTAGTGAGATTTATGATGATCATGAGTTTAAATCTCACTAACATCAGGAATGAGGTGGGGAGTTATACAGTGGTTCAGAATTAGAAAAAAAAAATTGCATCCATTTGTATGTCTACGTATGGAGACTATGGACAAAAACAGTTATCTAAAACTTTATTTAATGTATTTTCGTATTTTATAGATGAATGAAAGTATGAAACTGAACATTGAAATTCTCCAACTGCAGAAGTTTCCATGTGGTGGATACCAAACATTAACCAACCTCTTTCCCTCCGCTCTCTCTCTCTCTCTCAAGAAACAGATAGCTTGAAAGCAATCATAGTTATCATACCCACATAATTGATACATTGATTCCCTAAAAAACAGTTGCGGAATTTGTTGTTGGTATCAAAGCCTTTTCTTTGGCTCTCAACACTTCAATATTAATGACAAGCTGCTGGCTGCTATTGCCAACGACTTGTGTATGCGAACGTGTGACTAATTCTATTTAAAGACTACGTATTGTTGCATGCATTAAATCATCTTGATTTTACGTATTTTCAAATTTTTGTATTGCTAGAGGTTTCAATTTTCGAATTTGCAAAACTTTAAAGTATGGATTGAAAAATCTGTAAATATAAATTTGAACTTTTGAATATCACTCAAAATCGATGAGATTGAACTACAGAAATTTCAACATATATATTTATAGCTCTGAAAATGTAACACCTCTTTTAACTCTTTAAATTTTGGTCCTCAACAACACGTTTCTAACCTAGTCTTCTGACTCTTCTCCCCCCTAGCAAAATGAAGTAAATTAATACTCTCACTAAAAACCATAACCAAGTTGCATGAACACGTTTCTAAGGTGGTTCTGCCGGTAGCTAGCTACTAATTAACTTCCTAGTAGTAGTTTTGACGTTACGCAGTTGTCATCAATAAATTGAAATTGCCGAATTTGCTAAAGAGGAAAGTGATATAGAAGAGCAAAGACTTCTTAATACTTCATTTCATTCACCACAAGGCAAAGGGAAGAAAATCATGCGCTGTCGGGCCTCATTTTCTTATGGGAAATACTTAAATTAAGGAGAGACCAATAAGTTATGTTGTTTACCAATTTTTTCTGGAAATATCAACTTCATCATCCAACTTAGTCTAACTGAACAGATTAAGTAAAGTTGTTCGCTAAAAATTGTGGACGTAGTTGGTCAACATGAAAGAGAATCAAACTTGTTTCAACCCTTGTGAGTCAAGTAAATGTTGTTTAGCAGGAGTCATGCTTTTGGTTACCTTGGATCACAAGATAGCCCTGATTACAAGAGTATGGATAATCAAAGAATGCTTAGACAGAAAGAAATTATCTCTAACTACTCGACAAAAGGGGCAGACAGAAGTCAATAAGTGTAGGGGTAGTTAGTTCATTTTTTTTTTGAAAGGAGGGGTAGTTAGTTCATTGTTGTGGACAATATGCATTTAGTGTTATTATTATTATTTTTTAAGTGAAATTCACACTCCCTATTTTGCATTACACAATTTTTTTTTCCTCTTTTAGAATGAAATTCACAGACTAAAATTTTATCTTCACAAAAAGATAAAATTTAAGATAGTAGAAAATGATACATGGAGTGAGGATTGTAAAATGAAAAGTGTGAATTCACTCCCATATATATAAATGCATACAAAATATCCATATTGTAACGGGATATATATATATATATATATAGGGAGGATCGAGAGAGGACTTCCTCAGACTTGAAATGTAGATGTTTTTATTTTTAACATGTAGTTTAATAATCTAAACCATTCATTCTCTTGTTACATACACACATATGAATCTTACAAAAAATTAGCCAAATCAAAAAATGTTTAACCATTTGATTAGGACATTGTTCGTTTTAATTTTATCTAACGGACTACATTTGTTTACATAATTTTGAGTGACCAAATGATTATAGATTTGGTTGATTTTTTGTAAACACAATTCTTGCATAGGAATCTAAGGGATCAATAATTGAAATCATTGAATTATGTCATATATTAGTGTAAAATAGTAAAAATTCTCAAATTCTTAAAGTAAGGATATCCTCTCTTGATCCTTCCTATATATATATATGTGTGTGTGTGTGTGTGTGTGTGGCCCTTCTCGTGAGGGATCCATTTTTTTGCCATTTTAACGGATTGATTATTTGACAAACTTTTCGATCACTTATCAACATCTCAACTGTTCAGTTGTTAGGTCTATATGAGTAGATCAATTTTGCGTATTTTCAGCCAAATTGATAATCGTTAATGCATTCAAAACTGTGATTTACAATTATAAACATGAACGGTTCAGGTTTAACATATTTGGTTCATTATGTTTTTATTCTTCTAGTTAATTTTTCTAGCATACGGTACTGTAACTAAGATATGTTCATATGTTAAGAGGATTACAATCGAAGACAGTCACAAAATATATAAACACATTTTAAGATAAAAGTTGTCCTCCACGTGTACCTAAAGTCATACATGTGGACAACTTATATTGGATGATGTGAAGCTCGATCATATGGCTGCAGCTGCGAGGCATATACACGTGAGATAACCTTCTCTGGTACCATGATAAAGTAATAATATGGGGTTCACATCCAAAACTAATTGGTAATGGATAGAGTGGCCAAAACTCTTATAAACTCATAGGCAATGTTCCAATTTTCCCATGTGGGATCTATACTCTCAACACTAATTAATGGTTGTAAGACCTGCTTTTCAATAACATTTCAGCAAATCAACCATTAGATGTTTAGGTATGCATGAGTAGATCACTTGTAAAAATTTTCTTTCAAATTGCTAATAGTTAAGGTACCAAACTAGATCAAATCAATGGACGAACCAAATCCGTCAAACCCAAACCTTTCATATTTATAAATGATAAATCATGCTTATGAATGCCTCAACGATTTTCAATTTGGTTGAAAATTTTTCAAAAAATGATATACTTGTGAATACTTAAACATCTAACGGTTGATTTGTTAAAATGTGATTGATTGAAAAATAGGTCTCACAACCGTTGATTAGGAAGTCCTCATAAAGTTCTCATTTTAATGGTCTTCTCTAGACGCTTACCCTTAATTTATATAAATGATTATGTGTCCACAAAATAGATTTGACAAAAAATTCTATCCCTAATTTGTATTACGTACATATACAAAAACGTACACTCGTAGACAAATCCATTTTACACGTCTCTCACTCTGACCATTACAAATTTACAATGGTCCATATTAATTGCATATATACATAAGCTTATATAATTAGATATAGAGTTAATTGGAGAAAAGAAAGCACCAAAAGTAGCTAGCTAATTAAGGGACCTAACCTAACTAAAAGGGTGGTGCCCTTAAGTGTATTGCGGTGCAAATGATTTCATTTAGTTTTTTGGGGGGGGGGGGGGGGGGGGGGGGGGGATAAAGACGTGAAATTTGGATTGGTTTTCAGATGGAGGTCACATCTGACGACATTGTGATGAATTAATATGTAGCTTCAAAGTAAGTTAATATCATCATTTTAGGGACGCTAAGAGCACATGCCCTTGCCCTAGCCTCACCTAATTAGTCAGTCAATTTAATTGCCGATTTCACATGAATTAGACATTTCGACGTTAACAGGTTTCACTAAATCGCTTTGTGACTTTGAGAGTTTGAGAACACCTACTCTAGCTTTCTTGTATTCATTTTTAGCAAACGATAACTACTTCTCTCAGCGACGGAACTAGAAAATAATATTTGGGAGGGCTGAAAAATTATGAAGTATAACAAGAGAAATTTTTTTTTATAAAAGTTAATTTAACGTAAGATATATTCAACGGTTGTAATGTTTTCTTTTTATTTTTTGCAAAAACATTTATTAATTGGTTAAAGTTAATATTATACCAGACAACTGACACAAAAGTAAAAATTATTATTATTTATTATTGTTTTCTCATCAAATCCATGTGCCAATTATAGGTGCACATATCAGCATTTCAGAAGCTTAGGGGGGCCAGGGTCACCTCCAGCCCCTATGAAGTTCCGCCAATGACTTCTCTTTAATTTTATTAAGACTATCTCACTTGCAATGCCTCCATATATTATTCTATTAAATATAGTATAGACACAAAAACAACATGGGGATTAAAAAGATATTTAGACTCACTCACCTTATGAAACATTAATTAGGCAAGGTAAAAATGAATCTCAACAACTTGTTCTACAAATTTTTTATGGAACAATATATTGTGTAGGATTGTAACAACTTAACAATTTTTTTTTACTCGACTGAAAATTCTAAACAACACATGTATTCTTTGCTTATATAAAATCCTACTTTTTGTTGTCTTCAAAGTTTCGGAAAGAAAAATAAACGAAGACGATATAGAGAGCAAGGAGCGTGCAAGTGATAACATAGCAGCCATGGATCTACAAGCTTGAACAGCAAGCAAGAGAATGAAGAAGAAGGAGAACTTACAGAGAGAGAAAGCCAATGGAAACTATCTCATTCAATTATGAAAGTGAGCGTCAAAAACCAATTATTACAACTCTTGGTCTATTTACAATCATGGTATCAGAGCTTCGGCTCTTGATCCTGTGGACGATTTCGTACTGTAGATGTGTTCGTCTACCTTTAGCTTCCGCAATTAAGCTTCGTTGTTCTTCGTCAGGTGATAAACCCTAGATCTGTGATTTATGCTTTGCTTTTTTGAATCAAGCTCTTTATCTTCTTCCAGAGCTTCATTATGGTTATGAATTCTACTAGTGAGCTCAATTCTCACTTTGGATCTTCTATTTTCATGTTGATATTCTGTATCAGAGCTTCGGCTCTTGATCCTGTGGACGATTTCGTACTGTAGATGTGTTCGTCTACCTTTAGCTTCCGCAATTAAGCTTCGTTGTTCTTCGTCAGGTGATAAACCCTAGATCTGTGATTTATGCTTTGCTTTTTTGAATCAAGCTCTTTATCTTCTTCTAGAGCTTCATTATGGTTATGAATTCTACTAGTGAGCTCAATTCTCACTTTGGATCTTCTATTTTCATGTTGATATTCTGGATCTGAGTACTATACCTGTTTCTTGCTCTTCGTGCATAATCTGGATCTATAATTTGTGAAGTGTGATGATATAATTGCTTATAAAGCTGTTGAGTTTGTGATAACATAATAGATTGATAATATAATTGAGTTTGATAAGAGAAAGCTCTATAATCTGTGCTGGATTTGGTATAATTGAAGCTATGGTTGTGACACAATCTGAGATCAACTCTATGTTGAGCATGATCACTGTTCGTCTGAATGACAACAACTTTGTGAAGTGGAGCTTTCAATTTCAGTCTAATATTCTTGAAGGAAACGATCTGTTTGGATATTTTGATGGCACATATCCTACTCCACCACGTTTTGTTCTTACTGATCAAGGTGTTGCCACAAATGAAGTTACTACTGCTTGTAAGAAGTGGAAAAAAACTGACAGGGCTCTTCTTGGCTTGTTAATGGCCACTCTTGATGATGATATACTGGATATCATTATTGGAAGTACCACTTCTCATGAGGCATGAGTTTCACTACTTGAAAGGTTCTCAACTGTTTCCAGGGCCAACATTATTCAACTCAAGACTGATTTGCAAACTATTAAGAAAGGAACTGACACTATTGACAAGTATTTGTTGCGCATTAAGCATGCTAGAGATCAACTTAGTTCTGTGGGAGTGTCTCTTGTGGATGAAAACATTGTTGTTGTCACTCTTAATGGCCTACCTGATGAGTATGCAATGATTAAGACAGTTATCAGGGCTTGTGATTCTCCCATCTCTCTGAAAGATTTCAGAGCTCAACTCCTGGCAGCTGAAAGAGACATTGAGACTCAAATGTTGCCTCATGGTTCTATGTCTGCAATGGCTGCCAAAAGCTCCAACTTCAAGGGCAGCTCCTCAAGCAATTACAGTGGTGATAAGGGCAAGAATACATGGAATAACAATGGTCCCATGCCATCTTCCTGGAACAAGAATGGGAAATTTTCTCAAGGTGAGTCATCAAGTGGTGAAGGTTACAAAAGTTTTAACAACATTGAATGCCAAATCTGTGGCAAGAGAGGTCATAATGCTACCAATTGCTATCAAAATTCAGAATGTCAAGTTTGTCACAAGAAGGGCCATATTGCAAGCAAATGCTTCCAGAATCCATCAAACAATCAGAATGCTGAATACAGGAACAATACTGGTGCATCACCTGAGTGCCAAATTTGTAGTAAGAAGGGCCATACTGCAATCAACTGCTTTTATAGAAGTGATATCCTTGCTAATCATCCCTCACTCTTTGTTGTGGTGTGCCAAATTTGTGGCCTTAAAGGGCATGTTGCTCTAAACTGTCATCACAGAAGCAACTATGCATATCAAGGAGCTAAACCACCTGCTTCTCTTACTGCTATGACTACACAATCTGTTCATAATGGAGCCAGCTCCTCAAACTCTCAGAACAACAACAACACTGAAGTTTGGATTGGTGATTCTGGTGCTACACATCACATGAATTCTGATCTAAGGAACCTGTCCATTGCTCATCCATTTGAGTCTAACAACACTATTACCATTAGTAATGGGGAAGGTTTGCATGTCAAACATATTAGTGCTGCCAAAATTACACCCGTTTCACACACTTTCAACTCAATAATGTGCTGCATGTTCCTAGTCTAGCTGTTAATCTTCTCTCTTTGAACAAGCTTTGCAAAGACAATCATTGTTATATAGTCATGGATGATGTTAATATATGTGTGCAGGACAAGGCATCAAAAGCACTGCTATACAGAGGAAAAAGTAATGGGGAAGGTCTCTTCTTGTTCAAAACTCCAAAGTTTCTACCTCCATGTCATACCATTCCTACTGCCTATGTTGGTGGTGCTGTGAAATCTTCACTCTGGCATCATAGACTTGGCCATCCAACTTCTCATGTTGCTGCAAAAATGTTGTCTTTGTCTCAGGTTAAGTTTAGCAATGATAAGTCCTTTCATGTCTGTCCTTGTCTTAGTGGTAAAATGCATAAATGACCATTCTCTGAGTCTGTATCCAAGTCACTAGTTCCATTCCAGAAAGTACATTAAGATTTGTGGGGACCTGCTCCATGTTTGTCACTTGAGGGTTTCAAATACTTTGTAACCTTCATTGATGATTGTACTAAATTTGTGTGGCTTTATCCACTCATTAATAAATCTGACACTCTTGCTACCTTCATTAGATTCTATAACTTTGTGTCTACTCAATTTAAGCATCATATCTTGTCTCTCCAAACGATGGTGGAGGTGAGTTTAATAGTAAGGCTTTTCAAAATTTTCTTGCTCAACAAGGTATCCTGCATTTCATCACCTATCCCCATACACCTCAGCAGAATGGTGTTGCTGAGAGAAAGAATCAACATCTTGTTGAAACCTGCATCACTCTAATGACCACTGCTTCCCTTCCTAAACCTTTTTGGTTTCATGCTATTGCACATTCTGCATATCTTATTAATAGCATTCTCATGATAAACTTGATCCTAGGACTACTCAATATGTTTTCTTAGGTTATCCCTTGGGTTTTAAGGGTGTCTTCTGTTACAGTATAGCCAAGAACAAATTTTGGATGTGTAGGCATGTTGTGCATGATGAGTCTGTCTTTCCCTTTCAAGCATCATCTGTCTCTCCTTCATTGCATTATGATCCTCATTCTTCTCAATCATTCTCTATATCCCCCACTCTATATGTGTCTTCCACTAGTTCTCATCCTTTCCCTACTCCAGCTCCCATGATGCCTGTCCTGACACCTGCTCATCTGTAAATTGTGCTTCCTTTTAATGGTTCTTTTTAGCCTCATTCTGGAGCCTTAGTTGTGTCTGAAGGGGGGCTACCTAGTGATTCATCATCACAGGGTGATCTCATTGCTACAGCAAATGATACTGTTAACTCTAGCTCTGGTACCATGATAACATAGCAGCCATGGATCTACAAGCTTGAACAGTAAACAAGAGAAGGAAGATGAAGGAGAACTTACAGAGAGAGAAAGCCAATGGAAACTATCACATTCAATTATGAAAGTGAGCGTTAAAAAACTATTATTATAACCCTTGGTCTATTTATAGTAACTAAAGAAAATAACAGAAAAGCGACAAAAACCCTAGCGTTTATTACAGCCTGTAATTCCAGTATGGCACACACTAAGCTTGCACACATCAGCAGCTCGAAGTCAGCAAAGCCAACACATCATGTTGATTGAGAGTATCACAGTCACTACAACAATTTCCAGCATTAGTGACCAATGGAGTAGTCACAAAAACTAGCATTTTTGGTCACTAATTGTGTTTAGTGACCAAAAAAAGGTGGTCACTATAAGTCCGTCACTAATTCTATATAGTGACCACTTACAATACTTGGTCACTAAAATCAAAACTTTTAGTGATCACTAGATTCTGGACACTGATAGTAATAGCATTAGTGACCACAGAATTGGTCACTAAAGGGGTCAAATGTAGTCACTAAAAGCATTATTTGGTCACTAAACATCAGTCACATACCTATATTAGTGACCATTTCAACCGGCCACTAAAACATTGGTCATAAAAAAATATATATATAAATCTGCAAATAAAAGCCTTTCTAGGCCTTTTAATATTTGGTCTCCTATACACTTGAACATATGTAAATTAACATCACAGGATCGTAAAATACAGCCTCATGGGACAACACAATAATTTTCATTTTTATCTTGATGGGACGGGTGATTTAAAAATGAGAGTTTCTATTGGGACCTCCAAATCTGCTCACTTGACCTCACTCTATTATGAATTATTAAATGACATATATAGACTATTATAAAATGACTATTAAGGATAATAATTATACAAAAAAATATTATATTTATTTTATGTAGACTTTCCAATTCAATAATATTAGATTGTATTTCTTATTATTTTCCTTATCTATTTTCATTTTCCAATTTCACTACATGCTTTAATGAGTATGCATATATATTTTCTTCTCAAAAAAAAAAAAGCATTCATATATATTTAATAAGAATTAAAAATATGATTAAGATCATGTGACATAAAAATGTATGATATATGTTGAACGCATATTGGTAAGGGAAAACAAAATAAATCCTCTTATGATTTAGGACCTAAATCATAGTCAATCTATTATATTTGCAAAAAAAAAAAATTAAATAATTAATCATGTGGTACAAAAAATATAGAAAAAAAAACATTAAAAAACAAATGATTTTTTTTTTGAGAATAAAAACAAATGATTTCTTAATTTTTTTTTTTTGCACAGATAAAATAGAAAAAAAATATATATATAAAAAAACAGAATAGTTCATGGCATTTTCTTATTGATTAGACATTAATTTTTGAAACTCAAGTTTGATTAAGAAATGTATATTTAGTTAAGATTTATAGAGTGATTAAATCATTGAAATGACTAAATTTTTTATTTTAAAGATAATAATTTGTTTGCAAATTATATGAGTGATGTTATTTGAGGAAGTTTAGTGAGGTTTAGTGAGTAAATTTAGTCTTTGAAAATTTGATAAGAGGTATAGAAAGCATAGAGGTCAAGTGAGTAAATTTGGAGGTTCCAATAGAAAAACTCTTTAAAAATTTTGGAGAAGAAATGCCACTAGATCACAATTAAGTTAATTTGCAACTCTATGGAAACCAATAAACAAAGTGGTATTTAAGAGATAGCAGGAAAGCATTCACTTGTGCATTGAGATGTGTGAATTCTGATGCCAGTAGTAGAATATTCATTTATTTTTTTCCTGAGAGCTGTAGGGAAAATTCATATACGTTTGAGGAAGATGGATTTCAATTAAAAGGAGAACTATATAGAAAAGCAAACATGTCTTAGAATCATGACACTCAATTTATCTAACAGATATCCTTCACTTCCTTCACAACCAAGTATTTCTCAAATTTGCAAGGCCACTACGGAAAGGTCTACATCTGCTCAGAAAGTCACAAGAAAAAATTTGGAATAATACAACCATGTATTACCTAGGAGCAACTGATCCACGCCTCCATTCAGATTCTAGTGAAAGAAGAACTGCTGGTTTCTGCACTGCTGTACGGATCACATTAATAGCACAATTCCGTTCCTGGGTTTCTGGATATGCACAAGATAGGTCTCCAAAGGCTATTTTACCCTTGAATCTGCCTACAGCGGGATCAAGGAATGGCTCTAGCATCTCTAAAAGAAACAGTATCATGTGCTTAACTTCCTGAAAACAGAGAAAAGCACACAATAGAGAAGCTAAATAGCAAGATTTCATTGACTTCACAAATAAACCAAGCTTTTGTGCACTTCTAAATCTCAACAATACCAAGAGCATATCGACAATGACATTACAAAATGTTGACACTGTAATAGCATTACTAAAGAATCGATATAAGTAGAGACAATATAGCCTCTACTAAGCCAAGACAAAATGAAGCAACGCAATTGCAATGAAAAACTGACAACACTATTGAATACCTTATACTTTCCCGGGATATCATCCATATGACCAGAGATAGCCAGAATGACGTATTTTATTGCAGCACGAGCACAAGCCATGTAATGTCGAGCACCTTGACACAAGAGCAACATCAGTGTTGTTACGTAATGAAAAGAAGAGCTATTACAAGAATGTTATTACAAGAAACAGATAAAGGGGAGATACAAAATTGTAAATTATAATATTTGGTCTCCTATACACCTAAACATTATAATGAATACTCACAAAAATTGTGTAAATTATGAGTACTCACAAGAATTAATGTACTCAACCTTAAATTAAATGGGTACTGGGAATTGTGGGTACTGGGAATTGTGGAGAGAGTTACATTGCAACTGATTTTGAGTTGAAGAGCAGAGCAACTCAGTTGTTATTCAAGTAACCTCCAAGTAGTTCAGTAATCAAGTTTTCAAACATAATTCATATGAGATACATATTTTATATTCAAAGAGCTAGAACAATACTAGGAGGAAGCACACACCTTGTGTATAAGCCCATCTTTAACTACAGAGCTGCTTAGTTTCTTATATAGCTCATACAAAAACTCCACCTCACTGACATAAACAGCCAATTGCCAAACACAAGAACAATGAAATCTATATATGGCTCACTATGACAAAAATCAACAAAATATATTCATATAATTTGGCATACAAGATGTTTGATAAAACTCACAGTGCATTTTAGAAGCAAGAATAGCCGGATTAAGCTCTGGTTCGAAAGGTCTTCCGATCAGCAATTCAAATTAGTCTGTTTACAACAATGCCTCATTAATATATACAATTTGAAACAGAAAAATCAAAAGAAATCAGTTAAAGAGACAATTGAATTCAAATAGAAAGAAACCCAATCACAAATCCTTCAAAGACGCACAACCAAATTCGTAAACTGTACAAAGATATAGTAGAAAATTTAGAGAAATCTTTAATATGATGGAACCTCAATTCAGAAAATTTCCTTCCTCAACTTACAACAAAGTGTACTAATACTTCTCAAGTCCACTTAATTCCAATGAATTCCACATAAGCACACTATCAATCCCTATTATGATAACAAAACAAAAGAAAAAAAAGTATTCAAACTTTTCTCAAAGAGACGAAATAAACCCATGAATATAACTAAAAAATAAATGAAGAAATAAAGCTTCAGATTCATGTGTTGGTGGATACCTCAGATTGCAGCAAAACCTACAGCTCCTCCACCACCCACCACAAAGAGCCTTTGCCTGTGCAGACAAGATGCAGAATATATGAAGCAATAAGGTTTCTGAAAAATATAGAAAATTATACTTCTTTATCTTCAAATAAGAAAGAAGACAATTTATTGGTGAATAAAATGAACAAGGAGTCCACCCAGATGGTAATCATATTCTTTACAACCTTTCCTGCTGAGATATTCTTTACAACCTTCAACCATCAAAACTATCAATGATACAATTAAGCCCAGATCCAAACGAAAATACTGAGAAATAGCCTAAGGGACATCTTCAACCCAATCATTATTCAGAAATAGATAGCAAGTCAGAAAATATAACGTCACAAATAAATATTGGGGACTAAAAGTTTCATTCTGGCATCTCCAATGAGTCAATAAACAAATTTCATTTCGCTGAGAAATGGCCAGACAAGGACAATCTTTTCTTACACTGATAAGTACAACCAGGGTGAAAGGAAGACCATCAAACACAATGATAAACCAATGTGAAAATTCGGTCAATACTTTCCTTTTTGACAGAAACAACCTTTTATTGAAAAACGAAACAGAAGAATGTAACAAAAGCCATGGAAAATTAACTCAAAAAACCTTTTTGACTCAGAACTGAAACAATCAACTCAATCTTGATATATAAGAACATACCCCTCAGATATCCTTGCAGTACCTTTTAGAGCACGCCAAGCAGTCAACGCAGCGAAAGGAATGGCACTTGCTTCCTGGTATCACATAAAATTAAGGGCTAAATACAAATTACTACCCTGTGGTTTAGGTACAAAATCAATTCAGTCCCTGAACTTCTAATTTCATCAAAAACACCCCTGCACTTTCAATTTTGATCTAATAGGTCCAATTTGTTAGTTTTCCGATAATTGAGTTATTTAACTTGTTAATGTGGATCATATATGGCCTATGTTTTATGATGTGGTGTCAAGGTGGTCTGCATTGTCAATTTAGGAGTGAGTCCTACTATTAAAAATAAATAGTTTTTCAACAAATAATCCAACTATTTGAAAGAATATTAACGAATTGGACCTATTAGATCAAAATTGAAAGTGCAGGGGTGTTTTTGATGAAATTAGAAGTCCAGGGACTGAATTGATTTTGGACCTAAACCACAGGGTACTAACTAGTATTTAGCCCTAAAATTAAATAGGAGGTGGTCAGAACCCAAATAAACAGAATGCAAATAGTAAACTCTGATACATTAACTACTTAATGATAAGATTCTAATGTAAATTGGAATCATGAGAGAACTGAGTACACTAGTTTGCTCATAGTGAATACTATATTGAATTACACATATCATCAAAGCCATGTCATATGCAAACCATTTCAATATTTCATTTCTCAAGAAGGCCCAAAATTTAAATTTTGGTTGCGTCTGCCCTAGACCTTACCCTTCACAAACCATAGTTAATCTACATAGATTTTCATAACTCTTCTTACTGCTATTTGCCAATTTTTAAAAAGTAACTTCTCATGCTCTGTTTAGCATTTGTTGCTATGAATGCCAGATAGGGGTTCATCCCCTAACTAATCTACGAGCAACGAACTTTGTTCTAAAATCTATACAACCAAAACTTTAATGCTTCTTTCATCATTTCCCTAGGTCAAGGAAGCGAACCTTCACACAAAAGCTAACCACAAATCACCAGCCTAAGATCCAAACATTTTGGGTTGATTAAGAACTTTCTACCCACTACAAATCAATCTACTCAAACAATAGCTCTACTGAATAGCTCCACTATTACAATATCAAAGGGATGGAGAATTACAGAAGATATGCAGCCAATCAAATTGATAGAAAGCCAAAACACAACCACTAAACCTTCCAATTCTCAAATCCCACCACATACAAAAATCTCAAAGTTTTACTTGCCAAAAACAAACCTGTAATCCATGATATCCAAACCCAATCGTAATTGGCAGAAGCCCATAACGCGGCATCCAAAGTGGTCCGAATTGAGGCCTCGACCCACCATGAAGAAAGGGGTTGAGGGCGAGGAAGACAAGTGAGGGAGGATCAGGACGATGAAGATAAAGAGGGATGTGTCTCCGGGAAAATAGCGCTTTGGAGTACCGCGGTTGGAAAAGAATTTCATTTTGAAAGCCGTGTTTTAAGAACCCGCCTACTTTAAGATTCAAGTGAAAAATTCCCTCTTGAAAAATTTGGTCACTAAACCAGAACCATATACCTTAAAAAGTCTAAAAACATTAGTGACCCAATATGATTGGTCACTAATACTAAAACCTTTGATCATTAAAAATTGAATGATGGGCGGGTAAATGAATTTAATTAGTCGTAAAAGTGTTAGTGACCAGCATGTAGTAGTGGTCACTGATTCAATTGCATTTGTGACAAACTTTGATGTGGTCACTAATGCCAGATTTTGTTGTAGTGAGTTGACTCGTTTACAGCAAGGACGGGATAGTGGCATGGGTGAGGATTTCTAAATAGGTTCAAGAACCATGTTGTTGATTTATTATTATTGTTTTAGAAACTGAATTTGAAATGTTTAAACTATGGCATAGGTATGAATCCATTTTTTGCTTAGTGTTGAGTAAAATTTGTGCCATATATTGTTAAGCAAACTATTGAGCTTCACCAACAAATAGACCTGTAAAGGAATCAGATTTAAAGCGGATCGACCTACATCCGAATTCATTTAGTAATAAAAAATTTCAGCCAGACCCGATCCAATAACTCAGTGGATCGTTGATAGCTCAATTCAAATCAGTATCCAGTGGCTTAATGGATTGATGTCAATGAAATTGGGTTCTCCCAAATTTATTATTCATTACCCTTATTCGTTGAGAGGAGGAGAAAACGACCAGAGAGCAATTAAGGCAATCACGAACCTCTATCACTCCTGTTGATCACCAAGTAGTGCTTTCTACCGATTAATTAAGTTGGTGTCGATCCAGGCCTTGCTTTATGAGCAGGTGAGTTATATATCCAAAATTAGTCCTCGATTTGTTTAACTGATGAGTGGATCTTGGAGAAGCATCAATGGATGAACTGCATCGTGTTGGTATCACATACTCTTATCGATCAGTTTTGTTTTCTGGCTTTAATATTTAATTTGCTGCAAATTGTATTTTGACCTTGATTTATGTTGCTGTTGATTTACAATCTTCTATTTGGCACAGTCATCTTAATTATCTAGCATGTGTTGATCTGTATAATAGCATACTCAGAATTAACCAAAATTCATAGTCAATTATATCTGCATGTTTTACATGACAGATATCTTGACAAATGTTGTTGCTATTTTAATTGTCTCAGTTGCTATATATGTCTAAGTGTTTACATGGTTAGAGATAACTGTTGATTTAATGGTCAACAACAAGACCAAATTTGGCTTTATTGTCATTCATATATTACATATTGAGCATTATGTCATGTTTAATTGATGTGCTTTCAATCCGAGCAATAGCCTTACTTAGACATCACAATGCTTTTCTTGGTTGGAAAATTGGGTGATGAAAAGGTTTTTGGCCAAAGAAAGAGATTTTAGCCATTTTCAGATTTTCTGGAATTTCAACCCAGTCACTTGCTTTTGCAAAACTGTACTGATTTACTGGGAATTTGAGGTCAGTTCATTCTAAAGAGTTTTAGTAGACATCTTAAAGAGTCATTTGGAACTGAAATCACCCAAAACGGAATTTTCTGGGATTAGTTATGAATTTCCAAAGTCAGGAGTCAGTCACAGAATTTTTTCTGATATCAGCTTATTAAGTTTAGCCAAAGGTAGACTCTTATAGCACTTTTGATTCAATACAGGACTTCTATTTCATATAAAGATTACATTTTATTCATCTCAGTGCATATTTATGTTTTCCATATTATTTTTGAAATGTAGGCTTGTTGAGATAATCCCAATAAACCTTGTGCTCTGTCTCTCTTTATCTCAATTCCTAATACATAAGAAGCCTCTCCTAGATCCTTCATATCAAAAAATTTCGACAGAAATATTTTGGTATCTTTCATTAACTTAATGTTACTGCTAGCAAGGAGAATGTCATCTACATATAGGATAAGAAAAAACAAACTGGTTTCCAACAACTTTAAGATAAACACATTCATCTACTAGATTTTCTGTAAAACCAAAAGATGCAACCACATAATCAAATTTTCTATACCATTGTCTAGATGTCTGTTTAAGTCCATATATAGATTTCTTAAGCTTACAGACTAAGTTTTCTTTTCCAGTTTCAATATAGCCTTCTAGTTGTGACATGTATATCACTTCCTCCAGTTCACCATTTAAGAAGGCTGTTTTTATATCCATTTGATGTAACTCTATATCATAGTGAGCTACAAGAGCCATTATGATTCTAAAAGAGTCCTTAGTTGAAACTGGTGAAAAAGTTTCTGTAAAATCTATACCCTCCTTTTGTGTGAACCTTTTAGCTACAAGTCTTGCTTTGTGTCTCTCAATGTTTCCCTTGGCATCTCTCTTAGTTTTGAACACCCACTTGCTGCCTATAGGCTTGTGATTTGGATCTGGCTTCATAAGCTCCCACACTTCATTATTATACATGGATTCAAGCTCTGCATCCATGGCTTTCTTCCATTGTTTTGACTCATTACTTTCTGCAGCTTGCTTAAAATTTACAGGGTCATTATCATCTGCTAAAGTAGTCTCAACTTCTTGCAGATAAACCTCATAAATATCACTTTGACCACCAAAAGTTGGCTTCCTAGTTCTTTAATTGTGATCTTCTAGGTTCAGCTACATTTTGTTGAGGTTCAGGAACATTTTGATTTGGTATAGGTTCGGCCACTTCAACATTTTGGTTTTCAAGTTCTAAGTCACCACCTACTGCATTGTGAACTTCACTTTCAAATTCTGCATTATTTTTAAAGTTTGGCATTTCTATTTCTGTATCCTCACTTTCTGCAATTTCCTCAAAATCATCAGTTAAATCTTCAAATTTTGTATTGCAAATACTCTCCCCCAGAAATTTAACCTGATGAGTTTCAAAAATTCTAGGTGAGTAGTGAGGTGCATAGAGTTTATAACCTTTAGATTTTTCACAATAGCCTATAAAATGACAAGTTACAGATTTAGGGTCAAGTTTTCCTAAATTGGGATTGTAAATTCTTGCCTCAGCTTTACAACCCCATACATGGCAATGATGCAGACTAGGTTGCCTACCACACCAAGACTCAAATGGTGTTTTATCCACAGACTTGCTTAGGGACCTATTGCAAAGATAGTTTGCAGTTCTTAAAGCTTCTCCCCAAAACATTTTTGGCAACCCAGAAGTACACATCATACTTCTTACCATATTCAACAGAGTTCTATTCTTTCTCTCTGCAACACCATTCTGTTGGGGATTGTATGGTGTTGTATATTGAGCTTTTATACCTACATCCTGCAGATATAAAGCAAATTGACCCTTTTGTTGTCCTTGCTCAGTATATTTACCATAAAATTCACCCCCCCCCCTATCAGACCTCACAGTCTTAATTTTCATTTCTAGTTGATGTTCAACTTCAGTTTTGAAAATTTTAAATGCCTCAAGTGACTGTGATTTTTCTGACAATAGGTAAATGTAACAGTACCTTGAATAGTCATCTATGAATGTAATGAAATAAACATTTCCACATATTGTTCTATGTCTGAAGGGACCACATATATCTGTATGAATTAACTCTAGCAGTTTTTTACTTCTGCTAGCAGTCTTTTTTCTTAAGTTTGTCATTTTACCCTTAAAACATTCAATGCAGTCTACTAGGTCTGAAAAGTCTAGTTCTGGAAGTGTTTTGTTCTTTACTAATATTTGCAGTCTTTCTTTTGAAATGTGGCCTAGTCTCTTATGCCACAAGTAAGCTGATTTATCATTGAACAATGTCCTTTTAACACCTGTGATGGTGTTGTTACTTAATGTGTTATTTCTGTCTTCAACAAGTGAGATTATTTGTTGAGGTATTGAACAATTCAATTTCATATAATTATCCAAAATAACACCAGATCCATATAACAAGGAACCTTTAGAAATTTGTATTCCATCCAAATCAATGTAAAAACAGCAACCAGTCTTAACCAAAAGAGACATAGAAAGCAAATTCCTCTTAATCGAGGGAATGTAATAAACATCATCCAAAACTAAAAAATTGCCAAAACCTAGATCTAGTCTTAAGGTTCCTATAGCCTTCATTGCAACCCTCATGCCATTTCCCACACAGACATTGGTTTCCTCACTTCTTGGTGCCCTCTTCTTTCTGGATCCCTGTAAAAAATTCGTAATATGCAAGGGTGAGCCAGAATCTAACCAATAAGTGTGAGGTTCAATATTGACAAAATTAATTTCTAAAGAAAAAGTTTCTGTAGTACTTAAGAAATTCTTACCCTTCTTCACCAACCAAGCCTTAAAACCTGAGCAGTCCTTCTTCATATGTTCTACTTTCTTACAAAAGTAGCACTTGAACTTAAAAGCTTTGGTGGTGTTAGGTGCTGCAGTGTTTCCAGATGGCTTAGTAATGGTTTTGGTGACCTTAAGCTTGTTCTTCTTTTTCTTTGGTTTTTCCACCAGGTTCACAGAGGTTGCAGGCTCTCTCTCTTTCTTAATTCTATCTTCTTCATCAGCACAGATAGATATGAGCTCATCTATGGTCTAGGTACCCTTTAGAGCATTGTAGCTAGTTCTAAGCCCACTAAAGGTATTTGGTAAAGAATGCAGTGCAACATGCACCACTTGGCTATCATTCACTCCCATCAGTAACTCCCTGAGCCTAGCATTAATGTGGATCAGCTTCATTATGTGCTCTCTAACTTCCCCAGATCCTTCATACTTCAGCTCATGGAAAGCCTTAGACAATCTTGCAGCCTCTGCTTTCTCACTCTCTATAAATTTTCTCTCAATGGCCTCCATATAGTCAGTAGCCAAGTCAGGTTCTTCTACACTACCTCTTACAGTGTCAGACATAGTGTTCCTAATGGTGTTCTTGGCCATTCTATTTGACCTGTGCCAGGCTTTAAATGCCTTAACCTCCTCAGCTGAACTATCTTTAGTTAATGCCTCAGGTTCATCCTCATGAAAGACTAGGTCTATATTCTCATGCAACATCATATAACGCTCTACCGAATCTCTCCAGGCTCTAAAGTTTGTTCCAGTGAGCATCAAAACATTGTTGAGGTTCATGTAAATACTTCCTAATGAGCAAAGTCAAAAAGAAAAAATTCTGTAAGTTTCAGTTTCAAAACTCAAAAAATACAAAGTTTCAATTTAGCAATATTTCTGCAGATTTATGTGTTAGTTCCAAAAGCAGTTCAAAAACACATAAAACACCAAAACAAAATATCAACCATAATGGCAACAAGTACCACAAGATACTATGTCAATGAAAATACCCCAAATCTGAATTTCACATTGGCAACATTTTTGTAGCAGTAGACATAATGTACTTAAGTTTCTGAATCTTCACCCCATAATTAGAGAACTCAAGTTATCCAAAAAGACAATCAACATCTTATGACAGTAGAAGAGTCTTTAAGTATCAAAATATGAATTCAAAATCATGTGTGAAGCTGTTTGTCACCAAACTATGCTATATTAACACTTCTTTGGAAGACACGAGTAAGCACAGTTTGAAAACAATTAACACAAGTTTCCAGGTCAGTTTTATCTTAATGATCAAATGCAAATAATAACAGAAATTGCTTTGTGCAACATGCCTATTTTATTTGCAACAACCTGTGACCTAAATAAAGTTTAACTAAATTCAATTCAAGACATCAAGGCACTTGAAAAGAAACTTTACTCAATCTGCAATTTTCTCAATGAAAATATGACAACATTTACAGGGAGACAGTGAACTTCTTAACTCAAACATTCATCAATTTATCATATAATCATTGTTCAATCACAGATATATATTAGCAGAATGCAAAATATTAAGCACAACCATCCATAAGCAATCACAGAGAAAGCACAAAATCGTTTCAATTCAATTCAGAGACACAAGCACACCAAAACTTAAATTTCATCCGGTCTCCATCTACTCTAGCCTAGGTGCACGCCGGGAATGCTACTAGTGTTCTTGTAATTCAACAGAAAACGAATTAAAGCTTTGAATCGAAACATGGTTCTCAGAAGGCCTAACCTTTGCGACTGCAATTCTGCAACAATTTTTGACAGGACCCGCCCCGGATTTCACCCTGAAATCCGAAGAGGCCCTGCGGGGCCCACTTTAGAAGAAATTCTACCAAAAATTTGACAGAACTTCCCCTAAAAATGGACAACCCAAAACCTGTAGAAAAACATCCACACTTCTAAATCATCCATCCTTATTCTACTGGAGCCACCCTGCTCCCTATATCACAACATCTCACATCTCTCATTTCATAAACAATTCTGAATTTAAGAATATTAATCTCATAGGTTATCAGAGCAATCTAATGTACAGGCGAACAAGAGAATAGAAAGCAAGATAAATGACCGATGCTTTTATAATGCGGAAGCTATGACAGCTATGCCTCAACCCCAAGTACGCTCGACCTCAAGCTAAACTGGCCTGCAAACTGGGCATTTAAAACCGAAGGGCCCAGGGGAAAACATTTAAAATCCGTTAGAGTGAGTGGACGAAAAATAAGTAATTTCAAATGAATAAGTAAAACTAAATGCTTTCCCAAGTTATTCTCTAAAACCTCGCATGCAGTAACAATCTTGAAAACACTCTTAATCAACCTCTTTACTGAAATCTCAATCACGTAACAAGAACATCTTGAAATCTCTTAAAATCTCATCCTCAAACCTTATAAAAACATCCTTTTCATGAGGCTCGTTTGATGACTAGAAAGGACTGCTGTCTAGTCATCTCATGCCATCTAGGAGGGACTGCCACCCAGATGACGCATCGGAAGGGACTGCCAACCGGAATAGGAGGCGGTGGATAGAAGGGACTGCCAACTAGCCACAAGTAGTAGACGGGACTGCCGACTAACCACAGGTAGTAGACGGGACTGCCGACTAACTACCTCATGTCATCTGGAAGGGACTGCCAACCAGGTGACGCATCGGATGGGACTGCCAACCGGGCTGTAGTCTGGAAGGGACTGCCAACCAGACTATTACCTAGAAGGGACTGCCAACTAGGTAAGATACGCATGCGCCAAAACTAGCCTCCTTAATAACTGAATAGCCTCCTCAAGAAACTGAAAATAACCTCAAAATCTCAATAAATCGATCATGCTCAAATATTTGATGAAACATTCGTACTCGTGAATCCTCATAAAAACCGATATTCGAAATCCAAAATTCTCATAATATTTTCTGAATCAGTCACTTCCCGAAAATCATTCCTCAACTCAATAACTCATGAATGACTATCTCAAATATCTACTAAAAGCCCTCGGGAAGGAATTTCAATACTAATCTCGTAATTCATAAATAAATTTCGTAAAACCATAAAACTCAATAATTCAAATTAAAAATTAAATCTCAATCGGAAAATGCTAATATACTGCATGCACAATTAATTTAAAATAAATGTCCACTCACAGTACTATTTAGACGACCATGCATACGAGTTCCTTCGTCGAGCAATAGCTCGGTACATCGCCCTGTACACAATTACTTGTACATAAATAATTACCGGACGGAAAATAATTTTACGATAATCAATAATTAAGTCTCAAAACCCAAAACCCCAACTTCTCCAATTCTCTTCCACATCCAACCAAACTTCACCAACACTGCCCACTCGTCGATTTTCAGACTATATAACAATTATGGAGGAAATCCGACAACCGGATTCACGATTAACATTAATCCAAATCCAAATCTTTAGAAATTTATAACCGATTCAAAACTCCACCAATCCTCACCAAACTTCATATACAAGCTCTACAACAATTATAGGATTTAATTGGGCTAAAACAGGAATTAAAAACCAACCATACACGCCCCCACGCGCCACCCACAGTGGCGGCGAGTGGGGCCCACGCGCCACCCACAGTGGCGGCGAGTGGGGCCCACGCGCCGGTGGCCACCACCTCCGATGGCCACCAAATTCAGGCAGCACCACCTACTCATCAAGCCCAACGTTTCTCTCAACTACAACAAAGCCAGAATATGCCTAGAACTACCTCAACAATTAAGGTGAAGATTATACCCGAAATGTGAACAGTGTCAAGAAATTCAAACCTTCGATTCTTCCTCCACGCTGCAAATCGTGGCTTGAGGCTAGGGGCAAAATGATCCTTGCCAAAAACCGAACCTTCGACGCCGGTTTGGTGGCCGGAGACGGCCGGAAAGGGAAGATATCAGCGTTGACCACTTCTGCTACAGTGAAACTTCAAGGACCCGATGCGTCATTTTCCGGCCAAGTCGCCGTGACTTACCGCCGTGGGGAGGTTGGGTAGGGGTAGAGGAGTCGACCGGTGCTGCTTGTTCGCTCCCAGGTGGCCGGAAGAGGGAGATGGCCGGAGTTGCAGAGAGAGCCGAGGAGAGGAAGAAAAACGCGGGAGAAAGAGAGAAAAGAGAAAAAAAGAAAACTTACCGGCCACAGTAACTTTTTCAAATTTATACTACTTATCATGAACAGTAATTTTTACATTTTCGCTTATAACTTCCACATACGAGCTCCGAGTTTTACCTACCACATATGCACGCGCTCGGTTTAACGTCCTCTACAACTTTCATGAAGGAAATTTTCTCAAATTTTGACCCGAACAAAAAGTCAACTTTTAGGGCCCCCTAAAAGCATTGAAACGACAGTAAAAGTGAAAGTAAAAGTTGTTTACCGTCCAAATGACTAGTAAACCGGTGAATTCGGGTTCGGGACGTCACAATCTCCCCACCTTATAAAAATTTCGTCCTCGAAATTCCATACTATTGAAGTAGAGATGGGTGCACACGTCAATCCATAGTAAACAGTCACGAAGATGAATAACACATCAATCGTACGGCCGTGGCAATGATAAGGCATAGAAAAGATGTGCAAGTCTGCTCAAATCATGTAGACATTACCTTCAAACTGATCCAAAACTTGACCAATTAGAACATGGAGATCAACCCTTAGAAGAAACAATCCTCTAGCTGAAATCTAGTCAATTATTGTGATCTGAATAATTCTCACAGCATTCTTACTAAATTCAGTGTATTAGGAGGTAGATTTACTTCCACTCATTACTGACCGTCCTTAACAACTAATGGAGAACATCGTCAAAGCATTATGTTTGAAGCAACCTGTAAATGGTTCAACTATGTGAGCAGAAACACCTATTAAAATTCTCAGGATAAAGACTCAAGGCTAAATCAAGGTCGGTTACTTGAACGAACTACACCTTGAAACTGCATAACGAAAATCAAATCTTCTTTGGATTAAGTTTTCCCTTTGCAATCTTAAGTCAACGACTGGAGTAGCTGATAATCTCGACAATCTCGATTACACAAGCAACCAAAAACCTATACTTAGAACCCCAAATGTATCTATGTTCCAAGTTGGATACCCTTGTCTTACCTAGCTATGTAGTAGTACATACTCACAAGTACACAACTTCGACGTCAAGAAACTTAGGTCAAATAATAGTTCAGATGACTCATGGTATCAATATCACAAACTATTCAGTTTGAATAGTAGCATTAATACTCTTTTTCATATAACTCGTACAGTGAAGATCCACTTTCACCAACAACATGATAATACATTTACTCACACTTAAAACAATTTCAATTCGTACACGGGTTATGGAAAGTCCAACAGTTAATAAAACACCACAAGATGCTCACTGATAACCCACATGTCTAAAACAACCAATTTCCTTAGCAACCACAAAAACCACACTTCCTTTTTGTCTATTTGTGCTTGGATTTTTGATCGAATGTCGTGCACGTAGAGGTCCCACAGTTGTCAAGCATATCAAAGAGTAGCCTCGAACCAACCTATAAGTTCTTAATCATGAAGGTTATAGGGTCACTACACTTCCTTTGCGCTACTTTGATACCCAACTAAAACATTGATCAAAGCCTTGAGATGACAGCTAAGTCAACTAGAGAAACTTCTTTGATACATACCCTGCTGGCCATAAGGCAACACATTTCGCATACCTGTTCATGTTCAAAATTTCTGTACCAGACTGCTAGCAAAGTAGTCCATTCTTTCTTCTCTACGTTACCACACCATAATATTCCAATAATCAACGTCAAACTTGTAAGTACTTGAGTATAGCGAACTCTCCTGGCATGCTCAAAGCCGGTATCCCCAAGCGACACTATCATCGCTAAACTGAGGATAAAGTAGCTGAAGATCCACCCTCTAACAACACTTATTCAATAATATTCCAGATACAACAACAATTTTAAAAACTAATCTGCGCTAACTAAGATTGCACCAAAATTTCTCAATCCTCATCTCGCTAAGCATAAATCCAACAACACAACTCAACCATAGTCGCTCAACAATTTAGTACTTCAAGAGTCAATTGAAACCCTTGATAAAACCCAAGGTCCAAATAATTAATTTCCAAACTCAACTCCAACATCCCGCTAAGTCAACGTACCTATAAACCCGTGATGGTGACCGAATATCAATCGTACCAACAACTTCCTGTACTACTCCAATCAAAGGCCACCATACGGTAGAAATATCAATTAAAGTGTGAACTAAATCTCAAACAGTTTAACCAATTCCACCAGTAACGGTGCCAAGGTAGAAAAATTCACTTAATTCCTTCAAAGCAATCTGTTAATGTACGTATTCAACTCAAGCAACAACCAATTTTCCTAGATGATAAAACACCGTTCATAGAATCTTTCCTCGAACAACAACCTTGATGCAAAACAGACACCCGTCCAACATCTTGTGTCACATAAAATAATCATTGATTCTAGCCAATGAGTTATTTCTGAAAGATGCTATAATTATCATATCAACTAATTAGATATTTATCTTTATCAAAATGGATTCCTAACCATATGAGTGACATACCAAAGCTCATTAGGTGTCTGGGTAGATAATTCATATATTTCCCATTTATTGTAATAAGTTTAATCAGTTTGTTATTTACTTAATGTAGATAATATTAGGTCCAAATAATATTTTACAAAGATATTACTCGTTGGGTGCCCACCTTCATGAGAAATATATCTTTTCCTGGATTTTCTCCAACTTCACGGTTGACAAGTTTGAATTTATCATTTGACAAGTATTTCAACCGAAAACTTCAGTACTAGAGTTTATGGAATGGCTGATTTTAGCAATATATATAGCAACAAATGGTTTAGAAATAGATGCAGACTTATCACAAGTAGCTAATGAAATGGATAGGTGATTTATCTATCAAGACAGCAACACATCAGTTCCAGATTAGGATTGCAGCAATATATCAATCCCAGCATAGGACTACAATAATACATTAGTCCTAGACAATGGAGAAAAATCTAAGTATGCAATGCAGTCTATGAATAATGAAAAATGCAGAAATTTAAGTGCTGCAACTTGAAGTTTTTGTGGAAGATCGATGATCACTAAGTTTGGTTCTCTAAAAACAAGTTGGATGATTATATATCTCTAAAGACCAGTGGGAGAAACTTCATTTCTGATCATGAATGTTGATGATATTATTTTCTAGCGGCAACATTTGATTGTGGAAGGAAACAATAGGAGAGTTAACAATGTCTAAGGCAGATGAGTTTCATGAAGACTAGTGCCCCAAGAATGCATTTATGAAGAAAAGCATGGAAAATATAACTTATACAAGGTCAGGGTTGGATGTTTATCATTCTTACTTATCATTGTATAGAGTTGTTTTCATTATTTTAGAATAAATTGGTCAGTAAAGTTCATCTACATTTATGGAATTTCACCTTAATATTTTTCTGCATACTCAAGTTATACAAATTCAGCAAGCTATCAATGAATAGCAAATCTTGCATATTGACAATATTAAGTAGTGTGAAATATATGGTTGCCAATTCTATGTTATTAGAAATTTTGGTAGGACAACGTATGCTTATATTATGAACGATCGTTATGGATTATGGATTAGGCATATGTTATGTTACTGTATTTTGAGGTAATTCATGTGATTGTGTATGCTGCATTGTGATCTTGGAATGCTGATGCTTTTCTAATTCATCGTGACATTCTTTGATTCCTTGTAGTTGACCATAATTGACAGAATTTTGAAATAGATTGTTTGATGTGAGTTGAATTCAAAGTGCGCACATTTCAGTATCTAAATCATATATACTTTAGTTTCTAAATAATGTCAAGTTCAACGGGAGATTGTAAGCTAGCAATTTGATGAACCCGACATTGTATAGAACCTAAGTATATATTCATATATGATTTAGTTTTGAATTCAAATGTCAAGTATAAGTTAAGGACTTAAGAAAATCATTTTGGTCCAACTTATCACATCTGTTAGAATTTGAAATTCGTAAATACAGTTATGAGTTTATCTGGTTTTTTGAAAAAGTAGTTAGGAGGAATTGTCAGTTTCTTGATGGAAGAAACTGACAATACAATGCTTTATATATCAGATATTTTGGTCCATTCTGATGCATGATTCATTGTCATCAATTAGTCCCATCACTAAGAGAATCCTAAAGGTGAAATAAGAAGAAGACTAATATATAAGATGGAAAACTCAAATGTGTCAAGTAAGTCCGTTCTATTTGTTTTCTGGTGTTTATGTACTCTGCAGATACAGGATTGACATAGCGACTTCAATCCCAGGGCTGAATGTAGAATCTGATGATGCACGGTGATTTCATTTATGTTGCTTTACATATTATACATTTTATACAATATGCTTACATAGGATATACATGATGTTTCAATCCTAAATGCTAATTACGATCACTGCTGCACTCCTACATATATTTACATAGAAATCTTTGTTTACATGTGTTCATGCTAAGATAGATATATAGCACTAGAACTGAGAGTAAGTTCTAACATTGACCTGTTGAAATGTTAAGCTAGCTAGGTCTAGTTTCGATCAAATGAACATACACAGACACGTGTGTATATATGTGTCGTTTCTAAAACTGTTCTAATCAAATTGTAACCGTGTTTATTCAATACTCCATTCGATTTGTCCACATTTTCTTATGACAATTATAAGAGGAGAAGATGAACTCAAAGTTGGAAAAAAGTTGATAAAATAATTCGGGCTTCACATCCAAAACTAATTTGTCATGGATGGATTGGTCCAAATCTTTATAAACTCATATGCAATATCCTATTTTTTCCATGTTGGATCTATATTCTCATTACGCCTTGTACTTGTGACGAATTTTCAAGCCATACACGTGGACAACTTATATTGGGAGATGTAGAGCCTGTGTTGTTGTGAAGCATGCACAAGTGGGATTACCCACTTTGATATTATGATAAAGTAATATGAGATTCACATCCAAAATTGTTTATATATATACTTCCCAAGCACAAATACCGGAAGAACAAGACTCATTAAGCCACAAGAAACTCCGGACACAACTCCTAGATAAGTGGTATCGGGAACTCCAATCGTCCCTCATTGGAAGCAAGAGGAACCGCACTCCTCAAACTCCTTATAAATAAGATCTCTCCAACACCATAAAGAGGTCACTGTTCACTATCGCTTTCTACTGTCAACATCTTATAACGATACTGATTTAGGCATCGGAACGTTGAAGGCCGGCACACCCGGTTTTCCCTCTGACCTTTGTTTGTTTTACATGTAGACAAGAGATTGAAGGCGATAGTGGCACATCGTCTGGTAATTCTGCTGGACTAGACCATCCAATTTATTTCACAGAAACATTTGGCGTTAGAATGAGGGATTGAACCACCGACATCTATAATGGGTAGTGCAATTCGTCATTAATGAATTGGTCCAAATCCATATAAACTCATATGCAAAGTCTCATTTTTTCCATATGAGATCTATATTCTCAACAAAAGTAAAGGTATTAATTGAAAGGAGAATAAGCAAAACTAAACTCTTCATAAAGTTATCCCAATTTGACACCACTTCGATCTACAAATTAATCTTAAAGAAAGAGCAAAACACTATCAAATTATTGTTGGGAGAAAAAGGTATGAAAAAGTTTTAAAATATTAAAAAATAATGTTTAATTATAATTTTATATCTTACTTTATTCGGTGATGTTATTCACACCATCTAAAGTCATCTTAATCTTTTTTTTGAAAGAAGCCAGTAGCCAATATATTGATCAAAAGCCATAATGGTCATTACATACCCTTCCGCTGCCATCTAAACAGACAAGAAGATGTGGTAGTACCCCTTTGATATATAGAACTAGGTCACTCATTTGACATTGAAAACATCGTAGACATAGTGGGATCCCCCTTTGGTACTACGCCGGAGGCGCTAGAAGAACTAAATAAAATAGAAGGATCCGGGCCTCCCAACCTAACTCTGAACCAATGAATCTAGTCGCCTAGAGACCTCAATTGGTGTACAACTAGAGACACTGAGACTTAAGTCGACAAGACCAAGACCCAATACTAAACTAGATAGGAAAAAATCCACTAGAATGCCCCTGAAAGACCTAAAAAAAACTAAAAAAATGAAAACCTAAATAAGAGTCCAACTAGCCCAAAGAATCACAGCGCCCTGGGCCTAACAGCTGGCCCAGCCCAGTTCCACCTCCACCTCCCAATGTTGAGACCGACGCGCGCATGCAGCAAGCAGCCATTGCCTCCACGCCATGCTGCAATCATGTCGCCGCAGCCAGCTTCAAGGAACCCCACCAACACCACCGAGAGGCCATCAACGAAGCCCGAAAGCACTAGACCCGATCCAACCGGAAACGGATCCCCTATGCCCCAGAAAAGGTCAACCGCACTCTGGAAAAAGACTTTATGCCATCGTCGCCGCTGCCTGGACCCAACACCAGCTCACGCCGCCCCTTGAACAGGAACCATGACTGCCCAAGCCACCGAGAGGCTTCGAACCAGAACGAAACTAGATCTCGTTGTCGGCTTCGAGTACTACAAATCCTAGAGGTCAGAGAACCCTCGACCACCAACACCCGTCCGGCAGCCTCACAACGACGACGAGGCAAGCCCCTTGCCGATGCAGAGCGCCGCCGAATGAGAGGAATTCGGCTATCCCTAAACCAAGCTTGTGCGGCACTTTCTGCCCTAGTTTTTTCTCTCGAGATTTTTGTCTAGCAATCGAAAGTCATCTTAATCTTTATGTACAACAATGCTTGGGGAATGTATTAAGAAAAACCCTAAGCGAAGAGAATGAATAAGTTACAAAACAAATTATATGAGTAAATCAATGCTCGATACACTACTTGAGCCACTTTTGACTACTGATTTTCTAATCTCTATTACTGAAAACTTTACATTTGGAGAAAAAAAAAATTATTCAATCTTTTACTTACAGGGAGAACTAGGTCGGATAAAAATTAAACTCTAACTTATTTCAATCGTAATATTTTTGTCACCAATTTTTTTTGAGCTTTTTACCATTAACTACAAATCTACAATGGGCTATAATTTCTTCCCACAAGCAAGCTTTATAATTTGTATCTCATGCGGTCATAGCACAGTTGCGGCCCGTTTGCACAAAAACAAAAGGGCACAGCAAGTTCTAATTAATTACGATAATTGCCACAGCCTTCATTTCAGTTTTATCCCAAAACCAAACTCGTCAAATCCCTATCTCCCCAAAATCAAAACCTCTCTTCCATTTCAGCGGTGAAGCAACAAAGAGAGGTCCCAGCGACAAAGCAACGTACAAAGCGAGGCTTCGGCAACGAAGCAACAAAGAGAGGTTTCGGCGGCGAAGCAACAAATCGAGGCTCCGATGGTGAAGCAACAAATCTAGGATCCGGTGGCGAAGCAATAAATCGAGGATCCGGCGGTGAAGCAACAAATCGAGGCTCCGGCGGCGCTAGGCCTTGAAGGTCAGTAGCCAAAGAAAGTTTTAGTTATTGAGGGTCAATAGATATAGTTTCTTATTACTGATTGATTGTTTTGTTTGGTTACTAAAAAATTCAAAGAAAGTGAATAACAAATTTGTGCAGCCATTTTACTAGATTTGAGATCTAATTAAATTTCTGATACAGTACAGTTAGGGTGAGGATGAGAAAATGCATGAAACTATTTAGAAATGGTGAAAAATTTCAATTGCAGTTAAGCTTAGTGAAGAGTGAGTAGCAGTAGCTTGATTGGTTTGAGTAAAACCTAAGTTTTGAGGGTCAGTAGCATTAAAATTTCAATTAGAGTTAAACTTAGTGAAGATTGAGTACCAGTAGCTTGTTTGGCTTGATTGAATAGTTTTGAAGGTTAGTAACATTAAAATTTCAATTGCAGTTAAAGCTAGTAAGGATTGAGTAGCAGTAGCCTATTTCGCTCGAGTAAAACCTGAGTTTTGAGGGTCAGTACGTAGCATTAAAATTTCAACTTCGGTTAAAGCTTGTAAGAATTGAGTAGCAGTAGCCTCTTTGGCTTGAGGACATCATTTTGAAGGTCAATAGCATTAAAATTTCAATTGCAGTTAAAGCTAGTATGAATTAAGTAGTAGTAGTAGTCTATTTGGCTAGAGCAAAACCTGAGTTTTGAGAGTCAGTAGCATTAAAATTTCAATTGTAGTTAAAGCTAGTGATGATTGAGTAGCAACAGTCTATTTGGAGTGAGTAAAACCTGAGTTTTGTAGGTCAGTAGCATTAAAATGTGCAATATGGTATTGAGGGTCAGTATTCTTCTTTTCCTTGATAAAATGGAAGAGTTCAAATTGTTACGGTAACATATGTGCACTTAATATCTTGGTTCCTTTGTGGTCAACATCAGAGTTCATATTATTTGAGTGGAACTGAGTTAGCTTTTGAGGGTACCCTACTAAGGTGTGTTTCAATAGCTTCAGAATTTTCTTAAAGTTGTTGGTTTCTAGCATCTATATAATTCATTGCTTTGAAAATGTGGGATGCATCATTTGATTTCCTTACAATCCTATTCTTTATACTGCATGATTGTGTAAATACATAACACGTGACTTTCATATGTAAGCTACTAAGGGTCAGTGCTCATAAAGATGTTCTACTGAAGGTCTAATTTTAGTTTTTAGCAATACTCATATATTCACATATCATATACACAGATTAATCGCAACGACAAAGAGGAAGGCTGCTGCAATAAAAGAAGAGGACGCAATGTTAATTTGCTACTATATGTAATATGCTTGCAGCAATGTATCTGTAAGATTTCTTTTTACTTACCTTACTGAATGTCAGTAGCTTTAACTAAATGAATACCTTCACTTAGATTTCTCTATCATTTTGTAGTTTGACTGTGGAGCATACATACATACAACAAGTTGCAAATAACCAAGGAGTCAGCGATATAAGTGTTTACGCAGACAATGTGCTACAAATTGAAAGGAAATCAAAGAGAGCCTCAAGCACATCAGGAAATCCTGCCATGGAGAAATTTCTTCACCATGAGAAGAGATGAAATTCAAAGCAATTAACTTATATATGAAAGCAGCAAACCCATAGATAAATGATATAGTGTTTAAGTTTCATATTGTAATCTGTATAAATAGTTTTTGAGATTATTAAATAAATGAGTTGTTTCTAAGAAAAACAAAGATGCATTCATATATGACATTCAGCAGTGTTAGTTCACATTATCCAAAATTCCAAACCACAAGGACAATTTCATAATTTCTTGTCAATAGAAATTATTCAAAAACGGAAGGAATCTGCCGCAAGGTATTAGACCTTGCGCATGGGCCTTGTGCACTAGCGCATAGAAATTCAAAAAAAAAACAGGCTTGCTGATGGTAATTTATTGACTAAAAGTATAGGTAGTGGTAATTTGTTAATTTTTTATTACAACACTATATTATTATTCATTACAAACACTAATCTCAAATCCCCAAGAACTTATAACACTAAGAATTCAAGAACCAGGAATTGTAACCAAAAACAATTCATTATTCACGTAATAGTCCCAAAAATTCAGGCCCCTAAACAAGCTGAGAGATTGCAACCTACAGTATACATGTCATAGTGGGACTTCAGCACACCTACATGAAGAAATGCTTGTTTGTACGTTTGTTAAAGACCAAAATTATAAAGGCCCATCTGTGATAAGAAAAATCTATGAAGAGCCCAACAATCAAAACTAGATTCGTCAAATGGAGGGAAATGTCTTCCACCTTTTCTTCTATATGTATTAATTTGAATTCACAACTTATTAGTCTCTTATTGATTCACTACAAAGAAAGGATAAGTGACCCAATTATGCAAAAGATGTTGAAATGTGGTTGGATTCTCCACTATGCAGTTTTTTTGTTGTTGACCCCTCTGCTTGGAATCTTTTTTGTGTTCCCAAATTCTAAGGTGACTCCCCTATGGGTTTCTGGATGTCTGCCACAATCTCGGCTGCATTAGAAATTGAAAGGAGGCAAATGGTAGTGGGAAGACAGAGAAAAACAACTTGGGTTGGAGGCAGCGAACACTTTAAATCTTCATTTTATTTCTCTAAAATGCCAAACCGGCCATGTGTCCCCTATTGTTGTTAGCCAATGCAAAATTATGCTTGCTAGTTGCCTAAGATATTTTTCTGGTGCTATCTCTTTAAGCTGTTTGGAAATGGAAATAGAGCAACAATATAAAGTTAATATTTATTCTTATTTGTAACTTGATATTTGATTTGAAGAGATGAATTCATTTATTACAGACTATTCATCGAGGCTAATTCGTATTTAGGGCCATGTAATCTAGTGACAATTTCATTTCATCATTTATCCTTCTGTTTTGTTACGTTGCAGCCTACCGTTCAAAATTAGTTACAATTTGACATTATTGTAACTAATTAGTTATGTCGATTTGATCACTAGACTAAAGCGTAAGACTAACATTATTTTACTCCATAATATCAGAACCATAATCATTTAATTTGTACTTATGTACGTACTAAAGTAATTAACAAAGTTGTCTGAGCACATTTTAGACGCTACAAACTCTAAGAAGATTTATCATGGTCAAAAGAAAGGATGTTGTTACATATTAGTCTTGATCTAAATATAAAATAGTAACACAACTAACTTGTATGTTTATAGGATCTGTAAAACTTTAAAAAAGTGACGGAACTCTTGCACGATTGAGCTGAATGCAAAGAGAAAGTGAAAAGTTGAGGGAGTTTCTGCAATGAACCAAAACTATTGTAGACCAACAGATGACGTCAGTTTAGCCGTGACATTGACCAGGTCAAAGCGCATAGGACAGGGAAGATGAATCTGTTATTCGTCTTGTTACCAGAGGGGCTTTTAAGGAAGAAGGAGAAAGGCATGTGCATCGAGGAGGAGAGCGGGTTTTCATCGGACTTGGCTACTATAGCCGAGCACTTCGCTTCTTCCTCTACTTATCCAACAATAATTCAATTCAAATGGGTTGTACGTTGTTGGGTGCTAATCACTCTCTCAATTCAAAACCCAGTCAAGTTTGCCTCTCTCTCAAACGACCACCGCGTGCGTCTCCAATACTGCTCCTCTCTCTCAATCAAAACTTTATCTTTTTTTTAATTAATTGCCCGACTCCTTTCACCATGACGGCAATGGAATTACGTTAACAGAGGTTTCAATGTCAAACTGTCAAATTTTTTTAAGCAGTGTCTGTAGATGATAACTGGCCACGTCAGTGGGCCCCTTTGGTTCATTTTTTTTTAGTTTATTGCAGCTTACTCCAAAGTTGAGAGGGATAGAGTTTCTCGCGTGTAAAGAGATCACAAAAAGAAAAAAAGTGTTCAAAATTTCCTTTCCGTTCTGCTTTTGTAACCAGATGCATAAAGCCATGAGACGAAATTGGCCTGGCCACATCGAAGTTCCATACCAAACCATGTAAACCCTCTACAGGAATTTAGAAAAGACTAGCATAGTGGAAAAGAAGTCGACCTGAAGCTTCGTACGTGGCTCATCTATAACTTTTACCTCATATATTGCACGTGTGGAGACATTCTGATTTCTGAGTGCCTAATCTTTGCAGCAACTCCTTCAGTGAAAGATCCACTCATCTTTTCATGGTATCTTCGAGTCAAAAAAGATGATTACACATTGGACGGTTCCTATTACTAGAATGGACAAGTCGTTTTTGTTTTGGTTCGTTGTACGTTGTTTTGATTAATTAACTTTTGGTTTCCATGTCAAGCTTAATTTGAATAGGTGTCAGCTGCATAATCAAGGTTCTCATTAGCCAAAGTGAAACTTTATTGGGCATTTTTGCAAAAGGCCAACAAGAAGGTATCTTAATTACAACTTTTATTAAGTGATAGGGAACATGAATTGCGTATAGTGTTCTTATGTTTTTTGAGAAGTATAAAACGAGTTTAATTGTCTTATTTTGTTAATCTTTTAATGCTCATTTCAATCAAGTAAACATGACATTTTTACTAAACATTATAGAGAAACATATCCTTAGTTTAATAATTAGCAAATATCTCATCAAGAAATTGTATTTGCATGCGGTTATGTTTTATAATTACATTAAGATAGATCGAATTATTATTAGGTTGAACCATCAAATTTCATTCAATATCGTGGACAGGAATCATTAACTGAGTAGCTAATTATTGACATTGCAAGTATATATCCTTTTATTTCTAGAATTGATGTCTGCAGCCGAAAATAATCCCCATCCCCTACTTTCATACTCTTTCTCCACTCATAGCCATACTCTCTAAACCCTAAATACAAGGTCACGTGGGGTTCATCGGGACTGTGTTGAAGTGGCAGCGCATGAAAGCTGCAGATGGGTAAGGAGGTGAGGTGGAGGAGGGTGTGCAAGAAGAGGATGGTTTGTTGGGCAGCTGTCTCTTGTCTTAATACGGGGAGCACGTGAGCTGCACGAGGGTCCCCCTCGAATGTCTGTCTTCTTCCCGTCCAAACTATTAACTGAATTCAACCCTCGCCGCACTGTACGTAATAGAGTCCCAGAATTGCCCCCCTTGCTTCCCTTACAGACTTCGAAGCTTCTCTCGCACCAGTCAGGGGTGAAAGAGTAAGCTCATCTCGACCCTCGACCCTCGACCCTCGACCCTCGACACCCGGGAATAAGGATAGGGTGAGGGTTGCTGTCCCCATTATCCCTTAACAGCTAAGCAAAGGGCCAGAGCCATTAGATAGGGTACGTGAAGGTCTCAGTCAAGCTGGAGAGGGTGGTAATGGTATGCAAGCATTAACTTCACAAATCACTATGGCCATTATATTTTGGATATTTTTGAGGCCAATTCTTAGGTGCGGGTAGTCGCACCACGTGTACGGTGCGGCTGCCCAATCAAATCTCAGAATTTTTTTTCTTTGTTCCGAAATTGTCCCTGATTTTTAAATGTGAAATACCCAAAATACCTCCCTGCTAGGGGAATGATTGGCCTGCCGCACCACGTGGCGGTGCGGCTGCCCCACGCAAGAATCACTCTATTTTTGATATCTTAGATGGACCCAATGAATATAGACAATGCCTATACTTAAGATTACGGGTCCCACGCAAGCACCCAATCTTGCCCTAGCTTCGATATATCCATCAGAGCCCGTGCTTAATATTGACAATGTAAGTCTCTGCTCAGAATCCAAATCGTGTTTTTCTCTTGTAAGATAATGAGAGGGAGACACAAACTGAGGACTGCTTAATGGGCTAGATTCTCAGAGCCACATAAATATTCAAAGTGCAAATGGTGCATTCTGTAGTTGTAGCCGTAGCCGTAGCCGTAGCCGTAGCTAGGCTAGGTCATGCTCCACCCATGACGGGACATGCAAGTTGTTATTGTGAAGGAGACGAGATGAGATAGAGAGGCACTGAAAAGATTGATGGGAAGCAACAACTGGGTGAATGCTGAGATCCCATATCAAATAGCGCTCATAGGAAGCTAGAGATCGAATCCTCTCACCACCACCATTGGTTGTTCGACTTGTTCCTTAATTCGTATTGGAGAAAGGATGTGCGGCGTGTGCCATCAATTTTCTTCAAAGAACTAGATAAGTGAGAGCTGGGCAACTAGCCATGGACAGACCTCAAAGTCATATATAGCATTTTGAAAGAACGTTGTGTTCATATAGGTGGTTTTCTAGTGTCAGACCTAAAAAAGAAATAGTTGTTTTCTAATGCACAAATTTCAAATTAGAGCGGTAAAAATTGTCTACTAAATTATAATGTAATATTTGTTCGTTCAAAATTAAAATTTACTTTTTTATTGTTAAAAGAAAATTTTATTTAACCAAAAAGCTCGACCTTAATTATCTCCACCAACATATATATACTTCATAAACACATACACGATCACCTACTTTAAAAATAAAAATTTAGGCCATTGTTTTGATTCCAACTATATATTACTAAGAGAGTAACAGGGCTGATATGACTTAATGCCCGACTCCCTTTAATTCGTGAGGAATTTGCTGAAATAGATTGACAATTCTTTGCGAGTCTTATCGTACTATTCAGGTTGCCATGTAGACAACTTACTTCTTTGACTCCGCCGCCGTTATTGAGTACTAGACTACTAGTTCATATAGAGCTGGGATTATGTAAACCTGATCGTCCTAGTTTTTGGTATCCAAGTTAACGACCACAACTAGTTAACCACTATGGATGCAACTTGTAGGTGGCACAAGCTCGGCGAGATGCATGTCAGAGAACTTGGCCACATGGGTAAAAAGGTGGCGTCTGCATACTTGTTATCTATGTAGCATTGTATCAAGTAGTCAAATTATTTAAGTACGTTAATGACTATTCAATCCAAGTTTCTGTGCTTAAATAATTTTCAGAAGATGAGCGGAATTACTGTATATATGCAAGTGGATATTTGACTTGAGACTGTCTAAGTACGTACGTAGCTTCATGTGCACAATTGTATATATTCTTTCACGATTGATCAATTTTTTTTTAATAACATTGATAGATATTTTCTCCCTGCTACTATTGTTTCTTGTAATTCTTATTCCCACCTGCCAAAGAGTTGGAGATTTTTTATTTTTTTTTTAGAAAGAGAATTTAAACGCATAATCTCATTTCACAATTGGCAAAAGAAATACCATTAAATTTTGGTATAATAATTTTCTCTCATGGAATTGAAAAAATAACAAGTTTTAGTTATATATATATATATATGCGCAAGTATTTCCTAGTTGAACAAAGCTTTACTTCTTTTTGCATATCACGATGCATTTAAGGGATTTCCTAAATATATATAAACTTATCCATGCACGTTAGTTTCATCATTAAGGTTTAATGGACTACGTAGCTCCGTATTAATAATTAGTCTAATTAGCTAATCATGTTTAAGATCAATTTGTTAATCATATTATTATCAGCTAGATCAGAGAGTTAGAATTAATTAAGAGCTCAATCTGACTGTAAACATACCCATGATCCTGGTCCGAATTTTATATAAACCCCAACGGTTTTTCTGTTAGTCTGGCATAGCAGGTTTCGATCATGAATAATTTATGTCTTAATTTGCTGTCAGATCTGTTCTAACTAAAATAGATACCACCAACATGTGGAGCTTAGATTGTAAAAGAAAAAGGTTATCAGCTTGGAGTAGTTTAGATTAAGAATTAAGCTGAGAACATCAAATTCAAAAGCAAGTGGAGCTAGAGACTAAAGTCCCACATGGTCTCAGAACAAGAAACACTGAACCCTCTGGAAAACTATCTCTGGCCACATACCAAATATCTCAGTCTCTCTCACTAATATGATATGAATTAAGAAGAAGGAAGCACTCGAAGCTAATCCAATTTTGGCGGCCTCTTTTTCGGCGTGGAACGAGGGCCAAACGCAACTTAAGCTCCTCTCACTCTCATCTCGATCGATCCCTCTCACACACGAAATGCATATATAAATTAATTCATTTACGTGCTCTAGCTTAGCTCTAATACCATGTCACGCTCCCCGACACCTTCACTCACATGCCTGTGTACGCATAAAGTTGAGCATTCCAGAATCCACAATTCTCCTAATCTAACGCCTTGTTATTACCTCCTTTCGATATATTTCATGTCTGCAAGAGTTCACTTCTTCTGGCTAGCTTACCCTCTCCTAATAGTCAAACGCAGCGTCCACATTGAGAAACTTTAATCAGCGGTATCATCAAAGCTAGAAATTCTGAATTTTACATTTAAGCTATAGAATCGTTGGACGATGATGGTAGAAAAAGACCTACATGCAAGGAGTGTAAAAGCTAGTTTAACGTATGGAATAACTACTGATCAAAAACTGATCTCATATTCGGATAATTCATCTCACCTACGAAAGTACGAATCTTGTTTTGGAGTTATTTATAACGTTGTAAAATTTCTTTATTTCTTTTGCGCAATTTCATAATATTTGATCTTCACTAACAATCTGAGGTTGGAGCATATATAGTTTAGTGGAAAATAATCACATTTTTATTTTAGTCACTTATACTTGTTTAGATTCAATTACCATAATGGGATGATAGATGTTAAAACACTACAACATGAGTTGCCACATGAACTGAATACTGATCGCTTTATAAGGTCACCTAATTAAGGATATACAAATAACATTTCTTGTACACACATACATCCTCATTTTCATATACTGTTTTGCTTGTATACGTAACACTCAACTTAGAGCAACTCCAAGTCTCCAACAACTTCCCCATATTTTGATTTTTCTCTACTTTAGGGAAAAATAAGCCTATTTTTCTCAAACAGATTCCCTATAACTATCTCTATTTTAGGGAAAGTGAGTAAAGAGAAAACCAAATTCCCTATATTTAGAACAATCTCTAAAAATTTAAGGAAGAATATGGAGATTTTAGAGATTGCTATAAAATAGGGAATCTGTTGGAGTTGTAGAAGAAAAAGATGCTAAAGCTTTTACTTTTGTTTCCCTATTATACAAAAATTATAGGGAAGCTGTTGGAGTCTTATAGTAACTATTGACATCCTACATTTAATAAGAGCCGTATACGTCAACATTGAATTTTGGAGGGACCAAATTACAAAGTTGGAAAATTTCAGGAGTACCATAATCATGAATTGCAATAACTAGTCCCAAATAATCGAGAATCTGTCGCAATACGCACCTTGCTTGCTTTAGCTATCAATGTTTTCAGTACTACGTAAAATATGGTGGTTCAGATAGCTAGAAATATATAGGACGCCAAATCCAGCTTCATCTCCGCGTCTAGCAATAATGAGTGGAAGAAGACCGGTGACCCACCAACATTAATTGGCACCGTGGTTTTAGAGCTTCAAATCAAGTGAGATATATGATCATGTGGAAGCAATGGTTCCTGGTTTGAATAACGGCACCCATGTATATTTATGAGACTCGAGACTCTGAATGGCTCGCTCAATGCCTCCCAGCTCTCATCACCATATACGTACATATTCGCCACAAGGTTCTCATAGGCTTCCTGGTGGCATGGTCTCTGTTTTGGTTTACACTTATGGACCCCAAATTGAGTGATTACCTAACAGTGCTTCTAGCTATAGGCAATAGTTGTCACGCAAGGGTTAATTGGGGTGGGACGAAAAAGTAGGGTGAGCGAGATGGAATATGATCGTATGAGGTTCGCATATGAACAAACGAACTGATCACTACCAACTGAGATTCGATGCTATTTCAATGTTTGCTTTTATTTTAAATTTATGCAGTACGTGAACAAAAGACGTGAAAATAAAAATACGGATCGATAGGGGCTTGGATGAAGAAACATTCAAATAAACTTCATTGTGCTGTATTTTTCCATTTGTTTAAGTGGAAGGACTTGACATGAAGACGCTTACTCGCTTGAGTTTCCATATCGTATTATCTAATGAGAATTTATTTAAGTGATCCAACTAAAAATTTATAAGTGCTTATCGATTGCTTTAAACTATTTAACTAAACAAATTGAATTAAGAAAGGATCCGGCGTTGCCGATCTGGACGGGTTGCCGGATGTCGGGCTGAAGCCAGCTTGGGTGCCCAGATCAGATTATGTTGGGCCTTGGCCTTTGTCAAGTTTGACCTGTCAGACTTGATCTTGGATTTAGGCCGGTTTTGGATCCGCATTTGGGACCCAGGTCGTATTCTATTTCGGATCTTGGATCCGAAACAGCTGCTCATATTATTCTGGTATTGGTTCTGGTTCTTAAGAGTTCGTCTGCCTAAATCCGAGGTGAGCGAATCGCCTCTCCTAGGTGGTCATATCATCGGTTACAGTTACGGTTACCCTCCTACTTACACTGCTTCAGTGACATATGCAGTGCAGCAATGCCTTACGGCATCAAGTCACATGGTTACCTGGTTCCCTTTTATTCTTGATGCGATTGTGCATCTAATTATGCTTTATTGTTTTTTCTTCATTACAGATGCGTTTGTGCATCTCGTTATGTTTTATTGCTTTCTTTTGATGTTTCCTGCATCACTCCATGTAATCCTCAATTTTCACTTAATATAGTTTGTCGTCTTCCTTTCAAAAAAAAAAAAAAAAAAGGATAAATCCCGATTAGTTTTATGAGGTCAAGTTAACAAATTTGCTAAATGGATAAGCTTTTATGTACATTTTCATTTTGTTGAAACCATCACGTTAGTTGAAATTAATATGTGAATTTCACTGAAATTTTTAAAAAAATAAAAAATTAACAAATCAAACATAAGATTTAACATGAGAGTTAACCACGTGGTGTGGTGTGTTGGTCGAACGGCCTAGTCTGGAACCCCCAGGTCTAGCATTCGAATCCCAGCTCCATCCCGTGGCCAGCAGATTTGAGGGACCCTTTGGGTTCGTACGTCTGCGGTGTAGTGGATTAGTCTGACTTTGCCTGGCTTTCGCCGCAATGTCGGTGCAGGTGTCCTGGCGCTGGGATACCACTGCATGGGTGTGTGAGTTACTAACAGCTAACTACCCGATCAAAAAAAAAAAGATTTAACATGAGAGTTTATTGTGCTTTTCCCTATTGGTGCTCCTGCTGCAGTTAAGATTAAATGAATATATTCACTATTCAATGGCGAATCCAAAAATATTTTTTAGATTGGGCAAGAATTGAATTTTCTTCCTCTTTTCTACCCTTTTTGGAGTATTTCTGCAACCAACTTTGTGGGCATAAGGTTATATAACCATGGAATCTCAAAATTTTGAGGTTTGACACCCCTTGAATCCGCCCCTAGATACTGGTTAATGACCAAAATTAAGAGAGCAACAACCTTAAAACACTAAATTTCATGTTGATAATATCCTCTGTGTTATACTTCAGAAACTTTTTAATCACGTTGTATTACACTAAAGTAAAAAGATTAGCAAGGATTTAGCGTAGTTGTGTACTTGTGGGAACCCTCGACTTCTAGAGGGAAAAAGGGTACTGTCATAGAGTACTTTCAACACCCCCAATAAAGCATAGTTTTGTTTTCTACAATTCCGGCTTCTAGATTGCAAAATAGGTTTCCTCTTCTTCGTAAAGTACACATTACCAACCCATATGATCAAAATGATGCGTATAATCAAATGCCTTCAAAGGTTGACAACTTTGTTAATTAAAGAGTACTAAATGTGTTGCATGCAACATATAATAGCAAATCTAGAAGACCGTGATTTGCAAGGAATAAAACGAATTAAACCCACAAAATTTTAGACATTTTTATAACCTCATTTTATAAACATACTAGTGGATTGCAAATTGGTTTCTTGCAAATTGGTTTCATGCATAATGATAAGAGCTTAGAATGCAAGCATAAAAAGGTTGATGAACTTACAAGATCGAATTTCAAGAGATAAGGGAGAAAGTCAAATGTTATTATGATTTTACTCGAAGTCCTAAATACTAACATGGTATCGTTAATTATGTTTTAGGTTGTGTAATTAAATTAATTAATCATAGTTGCTTCGCATTGGTGAAATTCAGAACAGGCTTTGTCGGTGTAATTTTGGCACACAAAAACACAATGGTGATTGGTGACGTAAATGACGCCACCACACCTTTACGTGGAATCAACTTAAGCAATGCTAAGCAGTGTTTACCCCCCCCCCCCCCATAAGCGATTTCAATCTTTTATAACTTGAACTCTTTTTGCTGACAAAAATTTCTTTAAAGTAGAGTAATTTTTTTTATGGACAATAAGATATTTCTTCTTTTTGATACTTGTAGATCAAACAAATGGCTGTGGTTTGGAATTGGCTATTTGGAGTATTTTGCCGAAGAATAATGGTAGGTAAACTCTTTAGAGTAGGCTAAGCAGTGTTTAATTATAATTTTTACCACCATAAGCATTTTCATCTTTTATAACTTGAATTCTTTTTGCTGAAAAAAAACATGAACGTCTTATTTCTTTAAAGTAGAGTTTTTTTTTGTTTGACAATAAGATATTCTTCTGTTTGATACTCGTAGATCAAAGAAATGGCTGTAATTCGGAATTGGCTATTTGAAGTATTTTGCCGAAGAATAATGCTAGGTGGAGCACACTTTTGAATATCACATGTATTCCACCTTATGTGGCAGCTGATGTAGCACAGTCAGGTCATTTAATGAAATTCTGTAATAGTTTGAGCTTTATACCACATCAACCGCCACATAAGGTGAGATGCATGTGGTACCTGAAAATATGGTTTACCTAGCATTACTATTTGCCGAATCCAAACTAATAGTATAATGTTAATTTTCTCTAAAATTATCTATTTATTTGATATAATTGAAAGGCAATTAGATTTTTTATTTTAAAAACTTTTATAAACCTCATATATATATTAAGAAGAGTTTGAATCTCTCGTCCAAGCTGATTTAGCAGAAGTGTCTAGTCTCTACACTATTATGCTACAATGAGACATCAAAGATTCATAAATATAGCTTTTGTTTTCCGTGATGATGATTTTGTAGTATTAGTTTGTCAGAGTATGAACATTTGCTATGATTTATATGAATCACGCAGTCCTCCCAAAGAAGCTCTCAACACATCAAATAATTCACAAGTATTCCACTTGTCCCATTATATGCTCCTGGTCGACACAAGGACAATGAAGAACATCTGTCATTATTAGAAAAAATTCATTTCTCGATTCAAAGTAGTCTTTTCGGGGCAGCAGGCGTTAGGAGATAAATCATGTCCTAGGGTTCTTCCTATCCCCACCATTAATCAAAGGAAAAACAGATTCTAAAAGACGGTTTGGAAGAAAAGAAAAGGAAAAGGCTTTATAAAAAAGATGGAAGAAGCCCTGCTACCACTCTCATATTTCACTTTTAATGTATTTTCTATACTTATCCCAAAACCTCGACTCTCTGACAAATTGTTCTAATAAAACCAAGGTGACACCTTTTTGGATAAGCTTTACCTTTTTCATCCCACTTAGCCAAGGCACTATGTTGAGTTTGCTCTTTCTAATCAATCTTGCTCTTCTTTGTTTCTGTATTCATAATTTGTTCATATATATCATCATGATCTCCAAAGCTTCTTGTTGTTGTTTCATTAATAACATGAAAACAAAGTGATTCCCTTTGCATGCATGCCCAAATCGTCATGCTGATATATGCATGAGCATACGATCGAGAAGCAAAAGAGTTTTTTTTTTTTTTGGAGAATTTTGGTGAGGATTGTTTTAGTGGCAGGCATATTACACGCTTGTAATGAGAATTTTGGACCCCATGGATTCTGATAGAAATAGATTGAAGTTGCCCTATTGGAATTTTGGGGATGGTTGACATTACCTAAGACAACTTAAAAAATTATATAAAAGAAAAAGAAAATGGAGCTCTAGCATGGGCTACTACTTGTGTGTAACTAAAATCATTATTATTAATAGTCTTATGCTTAAATGCTCTGTATGTGTAAATTTTTTATTATTATTAGTGGGAGGTTATCTGAATGATGAATAATTACTGCAGATATGGGTAGTTTATTGTTTAAAATTTTTTTTATTAAATTTTTTTATTTTGCTATTTACCATACCGCCAAACAAAATAAAAAATTAATATAGTATAGAGATTATTATTATTATTATTTACTACTACTATTATTATTATTTGAAAAATAAAACAATAATTAAATAAGTTTCATGCATATTACAATCAGGTTATTATCAAATTACGTAACGGTATATTTTTTTTCTTTCGATAAATAAATATTTTTTCATTCGTTACAAATCAAGAAAATACATCATGATCAATACAAGATGTACGGAGGAGGAGCCTCATTAATTCCCAACAGAAACTTTGAAAATAAGGTGTATGCGCACTACAACTTTGAACTTATCTCTGATTTTCAAAGTCATGCATGTGAGTGATTGACAACAAATTTGTAAAAATGCACTTAAAACTACTTATGGTTATGAATACAATTCATACAGTTTTCAAAGTTGTAGAGGCATCTGTCTTTGGTGGTCAATTGAATTGATCGTTGCTGGTTGATTTTAGAATCGTGTCTAATGCTGCGTTGTGTTTCATGTGTCACTGCAGTTTCTGTTTTCTTTTAACACATCTTTGCAGCGAGGTAATACATAAGGGTTAAGGTTCATTTATCAACAAAAAACTACCCCCCCCCCCCCCCCCCCCCCATCAAATATAATCATAGCTTACTTCTGTAATCATTAAACAAATAATTGGATAATTTGGGTCAATCCCCGACTTCGTTAAGATCAGCTCTGTAATGAGAACAAAAAATTGAGAGAGAATTGAGCTTCAGAAAAATCTACTTCATTTCATTATGCTTCGTTATAGTTACAGATTCCTTTATATATAGAAGGCACAATAATCAATGAGCTAAAAATTAGCTCGATGGTTAATGAAATGGACAGGTTTCTAGAAGGTTATAATAACAAACTGAGTCGCTTATGCTTTGGGGTTTTGATCGCGTTTTCCTTGCTTGTACTGGCGTAATTTGGTGTGTCACCAGTAGAGTTCTGCTGCAGGGTATGATCTGCTGTGCATGGTCCTTGCATAGGTTCAATATCTCCCCTCAAGCTTAGGGGCGTTGCACGAACCAAAAGCTTGCAACTTAAGAAAGAGAAACGATCTTTAGAGAGTGATTTAGTGAATATATCAACTAGTTGCTGAGTTATGGATAAGTAAGAGACTTGCAAATGTTGTGCGGAAGCGGCAAATGAGTCCCACACACACGGATCCAATAATGCTGATACTCCCCCCACTTTAGCCATCCGGTGCAGAACGGGTATAAGGTTTTAATACAAAAGGCCTCGGCAATAGTGTGTGTGGTACCATTCCACCTTTCTGATGTGGGATTCCAAAGGGCTCTAATCTAAGCCACACTTTTCCAACAATCTCCACCTTGGCGTGATTCGAGCCACCACCAATTGTCTCACGATCCGAATTCTAATAGCTCCACCTTGACCACAAGCATCTAATTCCAAATCTTGTGATCCCAATCCAAACGGGAGCTCCTCCAAATTGCAACTTGACCGTATGAGACATTGTTGAGTCACAAATTACTTATGCAATTATGCCCCATAATTATGAAAATTGATTTGTCTTCCATGCTATTTTACCCTTTTTAATCCATTTCCTTTTATTTGTAGGAAACCTTGCATTGAGAATAAAATGACTATTTGAGGCTTGAAATGCAGAGATTTGAAGCTAGGGGAAGAAGACACGGAGATTGGAAGAAAATTGGAAATCGACTTTTCCGGCGAACTTTTCCGGCGACTTTTCCGGCAAACTTTTCATGCGAGCTGCCACTCATGGAGGGTCTTTTCTCCAGCAAAGGAGGACTATGGTGGTGAGAATCTCCCATCACTTGAAATTCAAATATCTCCCTACACCTTGTCCCTTTATCACCTTGCCAATTTGGGACCATTTAGGGGACAATGGTGTAAGAGCATCTCTTGCACACTTGGGGACCAAAGATGACACACCTAGCTGATCAAAAAGAGGCCAAAGACCAATTATTCATCATTCTTGACTCCATTCATTCATCTTCATCCTATCCAAGATCCATTTTCTCTCTAGAGAAGACACCACCATTTCCACCACTAAAACCACCATTTCCACCACTACAACCTCCATTTCCTCCACCACTCAACACCACAACTCACCTTAGAGATTCCAAATTTCACTATTCTTACCAATCTCAAGAGCTTGGAGCAAGGAGAAGGAGGTGACTACCACCACATCATGTTCTTGGAGACCCATCTCCACCACCTCTTCCGGCATCATCAATAGTCACCCTTTACTCCCTATCTCTTTATGTATTTGATGTTTAATAGAATGTTGAAACTTGTGTATCTAGCTATATGTGTGAGTAGTGAACTAGTTGGGGCTAGGGTTGAAAGCCCTAGCCAAACTTGCTTGTATTGATGTTTTTGTTTATAAATTGATGCAAATTCATGTTGTCATTCTCACATGCTAAGTCAATAGTTGAATGCATTACTTAGACCTAATCAATTTAAGTTATGTGTTTGCCATGACATGAAGTTTTTCCTAGAGATTGATTACCTTTAGGCAAAAAGGGAGCATGAAAGCACACCATGTGTGCATGTGAGGGTAGTGAGCTAAAATCACCTAGAGATAGGATTGGTTTGCTTGCTTGGTTACCTAAACTCTAAGCTTTATGCATTTAGGGGCAAATGATTGAGACCTATCCGGTAATTGAATTTGTCTCTAGGTAGTTAGCTCTACACTTATCCGGTTAGAGTTAATAAAATGAAAGGGGTTTAAGCCTTAGTAGTCCTATCCGGATGCTAAGAGGGTAGTTGGACAATTAGCTTTGCATCATTCATATTCAATTGCTTTAATACTTGCAAGGGAGGCAAAAGGTGAAACCCGATGCCCTAACTCCCATCCATTTGATAACAACTTGTTTAGTTTAGCTTAGTTTATATTACTTGCTTTCATTGTTTCAATTTTAATAGAAACCAATCTCAAAATCAAAATCAAATCTCTACACACCATCTTGCACATACTCACCATGAACTTTGGTTCACTTGTGAGCCTTTGTTTGCGATTGTACATTTGCATATTCTTCTAGTTTTTCCTTAGGTTTTCCCTAGCTAGGAAAGGATTTATCAATCCTTGTGGGTTCGACATCCTTACTTAATCCCCTATTCTATAACTTGTACCTCTTGCACTTGAGGGTGGCTTCAATGCTAACAGACACCAAGTCCCAAGTGTAACCTGGGCTCTGATACCAGTTTGTTGTGCGGAAGCGGCAAATGAGTCTCACACACACGGATCCAATAATGCCGATACTCCCCACACTTTATCCACCCGGTGCAGAACGGGTATGGAGTTTTAATACAAAAGGCCTCGGCAATAGTGTGTGGGGTACCATTCCACCTTTCTGATGTGAGATTCCAAAGGGCTCTAATCTAAGCCACACTTTTCCAACAGCAAAAACTTGCTAAGTACCATTTCTCTGACATAGTGATAGTCTATGTCAATATGCTTTGTTCTACTGTGATTGACCAGATTAAGGGCAAGGGCAAGAGCACTGATATTATCACACCAGATGCAGGGTGCCTTAGGAAGAGGAAAGTGATAATCTCATAGCAGTTTGCAAATCCAGATAACCTCGGCAGCAGTTTGAGCTAATGCTCAATATTCATACTCAATGGATGAGCGTGAAATAATGTCTTGTTTCTTGGAGGACCAAGAAATGAGATTTGGACCAAGGAAAATGCAATAGCCACTAATGGAATGACGATCAATAGGGCAGCCTGCCCAGTTAGCATCTGAATAGCCATGTAAAACAAGATTACATTTTGAAAATTGAAGGCTGTAATGAAAGGTGCCTTTGAGATAACGGAGAACATGTTTTGCAGCTTGTAAGTGGATGTCCTGAGGAGAATACATGAATTGACATAATTAACCAGCAGCAAAGGAAATATCCAGCCTGGTCCATGTGAGATATTGGACGGCACCAACAAGTGATCTATAATCAGTAGGATTAGCAAGGGGTGTGCCTGACATGTTGAGCTTAGAGGAAGAAGATGGAGTGTTGCAGGGTTTGGCACTAATCATGTCATACTTTTGTAAAATATCAAAAGTATACTTGATTTTTGAAAGAAAGAGCTTGTCCTTAATGCGGTGAACTTCAAGACCTAACAAGTAATACATTAGAGTAGGTTGTTTGATGGAAAACCGAGATTGGATTTGATTGATGATAGTGTCATAGAGAGAAGATGAGGAAGCTGTGGTTAAAATGTCATCAACATAGACCAACATGAAAGCGATATGATTTTCAGTAGTATGATAGAATAGAGAAATGTCATTTGGAGATGGTGTGAAGCTAATATCAAGTAATGAATTGTATAATTCATCATGCCAAGCACGAGGGGCCTGTTTGAGGCCATAAAGAGAACATTGAAACTTACAGACCATAGCTGTAGGAGATGAAACTTTAAAATCATGAGGTTGCTCCATGTACACTTCCTTTTTTAGATGACCATGAAGAAAGACATTGTTGACGTCAATTTGAAGTATAGGCCGTGAAAACTAAACTGCAAAGGTAAAGAGTAGTTTGATTGTATTAGGCTTAGCTACAGGTGAAAACGTTTCAAGAAAGTCGATGCCGGCTTGCTGATGATAGCCCTTAGCAATAAAATGAGCTTTTTACTTGTCCGCATATCCATCAGGGTTATGTTTGATTCTGTAAACCCATTTACAACCAACTACATTCATGTTGGGGGATAAGGAACCAAAGTCCAAGTTTCAGTTTGTGTGAGAGCAGTAAGTTCTTCTTGCATGGCATCATTCCACTCTTTGAATTTTGAATCTTGTGTGTAAGAAGATGGAGTGATGGGGCAAGAGAAAAATGGGGCAGTGACATTTGATATAGAATGTTTGGTGGCTAGAAGGGCTTTGGGTTAGCTGTGTGCAGTTTTGGACCGAGTAAACATGGAGTATGTGTTGGTAGATAAGGGGAGGAAGAATAGGTGGTTGAGATAAAGATGAAGGTTGAATTGGGGAAAAATGTGAATACGTGGTGAGGTGGTGTTTTGAGGTTGAGAAGCGGCAGTTGAAGAGGGTGATGTAGGTGTAATGGTAGGAGATGTTGATTGACTTAAATGTAAAAGACTAGGGGATGGATGATTAAAGGTTGGTGAATAGGGTTGTAAAAAGATAGGGGGTTCTGAATGTGTTGAAGAGGAGGTGTTGGATGCAATGGATTCATTGGGAAAAGTTCTTCATTCAACTGAACATGTCTGAAAGTATAAACTCTGCCAATAGTAGGATCAAGGCAGTTGTAGCCTTTGTGATCATGACTATACCCAATAAAGATGCAAGGACTGCTCTATGGTTCAAATTTGTGAGTTGTGTAAGGACAAAGCCAAGGGAAACATAAGCATCCAAATGGCTTCAAAAAATAGTAATTTGGGGCCTTTTTGAACAGTTTCTCAAAAGGTGATAAGGAATGCATAGTAGGCAGTCTGTTGATGATGAATGAGGCAGTAAGAGAAGCATCAAGCCAGAAAGGGTATGGTAATTTTTACTGTGTAAGAATAGTTCTGGCCATTTCAACAATGTGTCTGTGTTTGCGTTCAATTATGCCGTTTTGCTATAGAGTGTGTGGACAACTAAATTATTGTGAAATGCCATGTTGAACAAGGTAAGCTTGAAATGAGCACAAGTAAACTAAGCACCATTATCACTACGTAGAATTTTGATTGTAGTAGACAAAAAAATTTCAACACGTAATTTGAACAAATGAAAGCCATTTAGTACATCAAATTTCTTGAACAAAGGGATGATCCAACATTATTTAGACCAATCATCTACAATGCCGAGAAAATACATGTAGTCTAGCTTTGAAGAAACATGAGCAGGTCCCCAAATGTCAACATGTAGAAGATAAAGTGGTCCAGAGGAGGAGCTGCATGATGTTGTAAAAGGAAGTCGATGAACTTTGCCTTACATACAATATGTGCAGAGAGAGTTTGCAGAGGTAGAAGCAGTTGAGACCTTGATCGATCGTAGTGCCTTATTAACAATTTGAGAGTTTGCATGATTAAAACGTGAATGCCAAGCATCACTAGAAATTAAGGAACTTGCGAGCTAGATGGTGGTGATAGTGATGTGAGGATGGAGATACAGTGAATGTGATGGGATAAACACCATTACTCACGAGTCCTTGAGAAATAGTTCTCTTAAGTCCTAAATCCTTAATCGTAGAACCAGTTTGAGTAAGCACAAAGGCACAATCATTTTCAGTAACAAATTGATTTACAAATAGTAAATTTTGAGTGATATCAAGCACATGTAATACGTTTTTCATGTGGAAAGATACAGGAGGTGTGTGCATCAAGGCAGAACCAATATTTACAATAGGCAAGTTTTGACCATTACCAACAGTGAGTGTAGCATTACCTTAGTATGGAGTGGCCTCAAAGAGTTGAGAGAGATCAAGGGTTACGTGCTGGCTGGCACTAGAATCAGCTAGCCAAGTGGAGTTGGTGACCTGAGCAGAGTAGAAGTTGATTTCAGGAGAGGTTGGAGAGTATGGTGGATGCACATGAGGTGTTTGTACAAATTCCTCAGAAGGAAACACACGGGAGGAGAAGAGAAGGCTGAGCATTGAACGCAACCGGAGGCTCAGGTGTGGTGGTCAGAGCTGCAAAAAGAGCAGTGAACTTTGCTGGTAGAATTCGGCCAACGAAGGCATGATTCATATGATTATAGCTGACTATTGCAGAATGGCCTTGATGTTCACAGATTTGGCACTGTATGCAGCGCTGAGAAGAGGTAGAGGTGAAAGAACCACCACGAGACTGACCTCGAAAACTAGGGCTTCGACCTCGACGATGAATTTGGGAACCACCACGAGTGCCTCAGTGAGAGGCAATAAAAGTGGCGACGAAATCCAAAACATGAGCAGAGAGCTCAAGATTGAGTTGCTTATGATCTTCAAGAATGATTTCTTCAAAAAGAAGGTTATGAAGCTTAACAGAGGTGACAGGAAGGACTCCCATTCTAGTGTGCAAGGCGGTGGCAAAGGCAGAGTACTCGTCGGAGAGACCTCGAAGGCAGCAAGCTACGAGATCATTGTTACTCGCCGAGCACTAAGAGCGGCAAGATTATCAGCTTATCCTTTGAGCAATTGAAGATATGCAGTCATAGAAAGAGAACCTTTCTTGGTAGTTTAAAGGTGAAACTTTAGGTGAAGAAGGTGAGCTTGAGAGAGTCCATCGAAGCGAGCTTCAAGGTTGAGCCAGAGATCACGTGCGTGATTGCATTTGATGACGTACGGCAAAACATAGTCTGAAAGAGTAGAATTGATTTAGATCAGAAGCTTCTCGTCACGCTCGAATTAGGAGACAAATGCATCGTTGAGGATGAGCTTACTTGAGGGAGAAAGGACCTTCTCCGATGGACATGGCTCATATCTATCGATGATAAAGAGCAGGCGATACTTGTGAAACACTGGGAGGAACAACAATTTTCAGAGTAGTTAGTTCGTCTCAGTGAGACGAACAGGAATCGTTGGACTGAGTTTCTGAATCTGTGTTGACGAAGAAGAAGTTGGAACAAGAGGAAAGTTCAGGCTAGAGTTTGGGGATGGGGTTGAGGAACAAGAAGAAGCCATGGCTAAAAGATTTACTCGCAGGTAAGAATTGAAGGTTGAAAAAGAAGGGTTAGGCTATGAAGCAAAAGGCTCGTGATACCATAATGAGAAACAGAAAATTGAGAGAGAATTAAGCTTGAGAATATCTATTTCATTTCATTATGCTTTGTTACAGTTACATATTCCTTATGTAGAAGGCACAATAGTCAATGAGCTAAAGATTAGCTCGATGGTCAACTAAATCTACAGGTTTCTAGAAGGTTATAATAACAAACTGAGTCGATCATACTTTGTGGTTTTGATCATGTTTTCCTTGGTTTTGCTACCGCTGATTTGGTGTGTCACCAGTAGAGTTCTGTTACAAGGTATGATCTGCTGTGCGTGGTCCTTGCTTAGGTTTAATATGTTGAGAATATATACATCCCACATGGGAAAAATGGGACCTTGCCTATGAGTTTATAAGGGTTTGGGCCACTCCATCCATTGCCAATTGGTTTTGGATGTGAACCTCAGATTACTTTATCATGGTATCAAAGCCAGGTTACCCACGTGTGCATGCCTAACAACCACACGGGCTCCACGTCACCCAAAAGTTGTCCACGTGTATGGCTTGAAAATTCGCCACACGTGCGGGGACGTGTTGAGAATATATACATCCCACATGGGGAAAATGGGACCTTGCCTATGGGTTTATAAGGGTTTGGGTCACTCCATCCATTGCCAATTAGTTTTGGATGTGAACCCCAGATTACTTTATCACAATACTCTGCAGGTTGAAGGTGACTCCTTCCTCTTCATGAACATCAGGCAATGTATTTTTCAAATTCTATGGGTGGAAATTCTTTTATGCACCGACTGTGCAAATGAACCAACATCTAATAAATTATCTCAATCCTTGATATTTATAGTTAACATTTTTCTTAATAACTAAAAAGTCAACTTGATGTTATCCAGCCATCTATTCATGTTGGTATAAGTGCACGTCGGTGCTCTAAATGCTCACATTTACCATGATCAAGTATATTCAATTTTCTACTGCAAATAGATGTAAGCATTTCTTATTTTGTTTGCACTATGGTTTGATAGATCAAAGGAAATATGGTTGCAATCATTTTATTAGTATAGGTCAAAGCATGGGAAATAATCTTAGTAATAATGCATGTTTTGATAAATCTTTGGATAAGCTTCAGATGCATGAAGTTTGTATTCATGTTTCATGCCAAGAAAAAAAGTTACGCTCTGTGAAATGATACATAAGCAATAACGTTTCATATTTGGAAATTTGTAAACTTTTTGGAAAACATCATATACCCATAAAAATGCAAAGTCTTAGCTTAAGATATTTTATTGCATGCAATATGGTAGCCAGTAGAAAACCGCCCTATTTAGCATAAATATAAGATGCATTACAATTAAGACTAGAAGACAGTTAGCAAGTTGTCAATTTCATCATCATATTCTTTTTTGAAATAGAAGTTGAAATTTATTAGATCAACAGTCAAAAGGCTATAGTAAGCTCACATAAGAAAGCCAAAGCAACATATTGCTCTATCTAAGCTAAAATAAAGCATTACAATATCTGGGACATTCACTATTTAGCGAGCCTATACAAGAATGATCAAAACCTCGCATTCTACAAAAAAGAAATTATTCAATTAGCCCTCGCTTGCCAGACACACAATTGTGGTACAAACAAGAATCTAGAAACGTCATAGAAGACTTATAGAAGTTTCACCAAAACTCACACATGCTTGAATAAAACTAGAAATAAAACTAATAAATAACCAGCTCCTTCCCTTTCGAGTTGGAACTTGAAGTTGTATCAACCTAGTCAAAGAGTTGTTTCTTGGTTGCCCTTGTCCTCATAGTATCATCATCAACCTTTGTTGCCTTCTTTTTTTCTCCATACGACAGCTTATTCTTGCTACCAGTAAACCTACCTCGCTTCCTTTTCAATTGCCCACTATTTTCCTCATTCTGCACCAACGTACCAGTCCTAAATTCTCCGGTTCCAAGTTCAAATTTTTTTTCCCCACTGCAAGGCTCAATTTCAATTTCTTAGGAGAGATAGAAACACCTTCCTCCTCTCTACTTCGCCTCTTACCTGCTAGCTTTTATGGAATTATCATCATCTCTGGCAGCTCAGGAATATGTGTCTGACGGCAAGGACGCTACAATAAAGCTGCCAGATTATGGAGCAGTCGTTCCGGCAATTGGTTTGGAACAGAAGTACGAAAGACTAGATTTTGACCAGAGGCCGAAACCTTAGCCCTAGCACTTGCGTTCATTCTGTCGTTCGTTGCCGTATCAGATGCAGGCACCGAGACACCTACCATTTGCAACGCCAGCGCAGGTAGAGCATCCACCATCCGAGCACCCATAACAGTGCGCTCTGCCTCAATATCATCTTCATCCAAAGCTGGACCCGAGCAGGGGAGTCCTACCTGAGTGCCAAATCCACAAGTAGCACATCTACCAAATAGCTTATCATACCTGAACTTGCAAAGAAATTCGACCTCGTCTTTAATACAATGCCAACGTTTGAAGGATAAAGGATGCTTGAAGGGGATCTCCACCCTAATATGGAGCTTTCTGACTTTTTTACCATGTTTGTCAATCTCTTGGAAATCTCCAAGAGTACTAAAGCTAATCATAGTCAACACCCTTTCATATCGGAAAGCTAGAGGGATGCCTTGTAGCGTGATCCAATACAATGATGCAGTGAAAGGAACAAACTCAATATTAGCGACGCTACCGTAGTAGGCTAGGACTATCGGTACATGATTATAACCCCATGGGGCCCTTCCAAGTTCGATCATGGTTAGCTGCGTCTGACAGCGTGAAAAGGATCTGACTTTGTACTCTTGAGTGGTGAGAAGCTTTCCGACCAAAAAGACATTTACCTAGCGCAGAATCGACCTACTTTTTTCCCTCAACGATAGCAAGAGAGGAAGCAAGGCGAGCAACCATGGCATCAACAAAACTCATTGTTGAAATTTACACAGAAAAACCCTAACCCTAGGTCAGAGAGAAAAGAGATAGGCGGCTCTGCTAGATTTTTTCCCATGGTTTCAAATTTCATCATCATATGATCATATAATAGCATCACATATATGAAATAAATTGTATAATATGTTCTTAAAACTTATAATTTGTCTACATTATTAATAGTTTTACAGTAGGCAATGCCGAATAACATGGTCAAGAAGATTCCCTCACCTTTAATTATAAAAGAAAATGAGTCCATTTCACATGGAGGGAGTATCAAGCATTTCTTTTTTAGGTTCTCCTCAATCATTTCACATGTTTAAGAAAATTTCAGAACACCCAAGTACATATATGACTTATAAACCTTAGAATCAAAAGAATTATTGTTTATAAACCTAGCCTTTAGCTAGATCAATTTTACTTCAAACTAGCATATCTCCCATATTCTTGGCCTAGACCATATATACTATGCTCGCATTGACCATATATACAAAGTCCAAGTGAAATTTGTTATGTTGTTTGCCAAAAGAAAATGATGTTGAAGGTTGGAGTGGTTTTAAATTGGAATATAAGCCTGAATGTATATTTAACCTAGGTTAAGATGACTGAGATTTTAAGGGTGGGAAAGGGGTGGTGATCCTGAATTGGTGAAATTTGGTAGGTAGCCATTTATGGGGTTGATGGGTATTGGTGTGAGATTAGGACTAATGTACATATGTGTGATTATGTGATGTGAGGAGGGACCAAAAGACTAGACAGTTTGGTACAAAATAATATATGGTGGCCTCAATCCTCGTGAGGGGTCTATTTCTTTAGAGGGGTCCATGACTAGTCCATAGTCCACAGCCATATAACATTAGAGCATAATATAGCAATGGTTCCACACCTATCCGAATTCGCTTTATCCGTGTGGTCATTTATCATCAATTATTAAAGCGACGTAATATTCTTCTTAACACTTCGGATCCTAAACCACACTGCCTAGCTACTTCATAAACCCATTTTAAATCTATCACTTTGCGTAATTAATGAAAGGTAGATCAAGACATCAAGTTATAGTCTAAAGAGGAGCTAGTTAACAATAAATACTATTAGGGTTTTAGGAATGTCAAATTTATATGATAAATGATGTGAAAGTATGTGGTTCAATTTAAACCTAGATCCTTCAGACCAAAGGGCTATAGTGCTGCTTCATATGATATATAGTTTGGTACATATATTTACGATTCTAAAATTATTGTTAATATGAGTGTACAAATGAGCTCTTGGGCAGATCATTGGGATTAGCTATAGGAGGAGCTTCTCCTCTTCCTCTGATTTAATTTTTATTACTAATTAAAAAAAAAAGTAATTGTATTGATATTGGGACTATACGGTTATGCAATGTTATAATATATCAATCTAGACTCTAGAAGCTTGAAATTATTTCTAAAATACCTAAAAGATATTCAATTTTTGCAAAATTGCTTTTGTATGAGGAATATTACATCATATATTCAATCCGATGTAGACTTGTTTTGTAATTTTATAACTCATAAGAAAATTTCATGAATGCCAAGAGTATACGACCCATGTTTAATTTTTTTTCTAGCAATGCACGTGATGACTGAATAGATTAATTCAGAAAATGAAATTACTTTGTAATTATTATTTTTTGAATAATATTACCTTGTAATTTTTTGACATTACAATTACCTTGTAATTTTAGTTCTATAATTCCATTTGTTTAATATCTCAAATTAAAGACATTATCCTAATTTTAGTGCACTTGAATAGGATCTTCCTCAAAGAAACACACGAGGGTCATCATGAGTCCTATGACTAAGCTTCGGGGTGAAGTGGCAAAGGGATTCCTACATGACCTTCCATAAAAGTTTAAGGGCAAAAGGATAAGTGGAGTCATTGAGTGCCTCTTTAATCGACCAACCTAAAGGCATTTTCCATCTTCGGCTAAATGTTTTGACCCCCACCCAAACCCTAAATCCCTCTACTTTAACTATTTTTTTAAGATTCCATTTGAAAGAAAAAGGCATTCTCCTACAAATTAAGTAGTACTAGTCCAAAGCTAGCTCCACTAGCTAGTTTGATCATTGCATTATCAACTCACTTAACGCCATAAGAAAGAAAATTACATTGCTAATCCAAATGAAAGTATGAGCTATTGCTAATCCAAATGAAAGTATGAGCTGGGACAATATTAAACAGGCTCTACAGCAAAAAGAATATGAGAGATACGGAAAGCTAGGACTTCCAATTATCACTAAAACGAGTGTGCAAATTGTGGCACGGCAACGGCAAGTGTGCCAAATTGACTTCCAAGTCTTTAAATCAATGGATTAGAACTTGGAAGAAGTAATTATTAGGAACTATGAAAGGGGAAAAGAAAACACTTGAATAATCTGTAGATAAACGACTCCTCAATTTACTAATATATATTTTTTGCTCAATGTAAAGACTAAATCTATTGCTAGGATTATGAATAGTAAGTACTTCGAATTGATAGTAATCCGGTCGATGTTCTCTGATTCGACTAATCGAATGATGAAAATACCTCAACTAGTCATATTCCGGTTTGTTCGTATGCTTTAACCATAAATCGGGATCCAAACTTTCGGGTAATCTACATGTTCATGACAAATTGTCATAAATTGAGTTCAGAAATAACCTCTCATTATGGCATACCGCCATACCCGGCCCTTGTAGCAGAACCGGAGGAATGTTAAGGACATGGAGCCCCTTATATTCAACTCATCAGTAAGTGAGGATAGATTATTCAGATTATTTTATAAGGGTTGATAATAAATGAATGGTTAGATTGCATTAAATACACTTTTTGTTTATTAAAAATAAAGTTGATAATAAATATCAAGGATTGAGATTATTTTATAAGGGTTGGGTCACTTGCACCGTCAGTGCATAGAATAATTTCCAGTAAGTGAGATACATAAAACAATTTTTTTTTTTTTGGAAAGGTGATACATCAAGCATTTACCCTGATGGTTTTTGTAGCTGCAATGAAAGTATGAAACTAAGCTGGAAGCCAATACTGCAAATCATCTTTGAGAGCACCAAAATCCGCTGTGCATGGACTTCTTGTTTCGCAGTGAACAGAAACCCTAGAAAAACTGGTTTTAAATTTTAAAGAAAGAGAAGATGCTGATTGGGGAACGGGACCCGGGATTTGCGGGTCCCATGTGAGGGGTAACGAAGGAACATGGTTCTTAATTTTGATAGTTTTTTGGGCAAAGGGGATTTCATTAGCAAGTTCACTAATCATTACTTCACCCACAAACTAATCCCTATTAGTTAAAATAAGGAAAATTCTATCTCGGGTATTAATGGAAAAATGAAAATTGAGTGGGAAGTATGATCGAAGTGGTGCTTATGGTGTGAGTTGGGCCTCGACCGCGGGCCAAGAGTTTGAACCGTGACCCGCCCACCCGACAATTCCCCGTTTAAACGGGCCGACGTGGGGGTTCTGTACGGAATATGACTAACAACTTTTTTCCTTCCCATTTTACATGGATTCTCAGTTTAACTATATAGGGTGTGGTGCATTTGGGGCTCCACCGCCTCCACCTCTGCTTATTATGTTGCGGCCGCCACCGAGTGTTTGCTTTCATTTTTTTTCCTTCGTCCACAAATCTTTTTCTTTTTGCAAGTCAAAAGCAAACTGAATGTAATTAAGAATGCTAGGCCAAGCAGAAAAGAAGCGTTTAGGATTTTTAAGTATGATTACTCAAGCATGAAGCATGCAGAGACTTGTTTTTAACTTTATTGTCAACTCGGGGAGGGTTTAATATTTTTCAATTTTTTTTATTGAGAATTATGTTAAGGTGTGATTTGAGCTATGATAAGATTGAGTTATTTAGTCTTCTTCAAGTTGACGTATAATTCGAGAACTTGAATTTGCGAAACTTAGACTACACAAACGTTGCAAAACATTATACAAAAGAAATAATAAGTTTAAACAAATTGATTTGCAATATTCATGGTATTGGCATATATGTCTTATTGCACGAGGATTTACTATTATGTGTGTTTTCTTGACTATCTTAACTATCTCATGCATCGATGTGGAATGAGACTAAAACAATCCTAACCGGCTAACCTGAATGATCTCTCTAATGTTAGTTGGAACAATGAAATCAAACGCAAAACATGCTTAAGCATCATTGCAAAATAACTGTTCACAACGAAATGTCAAAACGACTATCGGTAGTGTTCGCATGTAGGATCAACACGAATGATATTGATTTGGATACGCTTGATGACAAACAAATGATCTTGCTGCCAGACTCTGCCCTTACTATATGCTTTACATCACTTTAAAATATTTTTGTACTGTTTAAAAGAATTTTTTTTTACATATTTTACATCAGATTCTTGTAACATAATACATCAAATGACTTGATAGAAAACTCATAATCACAATCTTTTGACCACACTAGTTGATTTCTCAAACAAGGAATAAAGCTTCCTCAATTATAACAAAATTCCATACAGGAGTATGCCAATATCATTACATATTCACACCACTATTTCATCATGAAATCAAATAAAGTTGAATCATCTTGAAAACTAATGGTGATGATGTGTGTTATATAGTGGGCCGCTCGGAGCCGTCCGATATAAAAGAGCGCAGTGTTTTGTTCTATCATGAGCCGGCGGGAAGTGGGGTTGGGGCTCATGCGCGCGTGTTTTCTTTAAAAGCGTGCCGGAAGCCGACCGGGCCATCATGGCTCGAGCCAAGCCAACTTGGCCATAAAGATAGAGCAGACTCTTCGTAAGAAAGAAGCAAAGTCATAAATGGGGCTCCGGTTTTACACCGGTTGGATAGAATGGGCGGCCCAGTTAAACTAATACCAAAATAATAATAATAATAATAATCTTTATAGTATCTTTACACACAGTCTTTAAACTCTTCGATGAAGATTGAGACTGGTTTTTGGGGTGTACTTTTCTTGGTTGAAGAGCCTCGAACGAGTTAAATCTAGAAAATTAAAGCAAGGGAACCCAGATTTTAATTGCTGATGGGATTAATTGGGAAATTGAATTATTGATTGATATTTGGGCCCATCATTAAATATTTAATGTATTTGTACTTGTAAATATGGGAAACTGAAATTAAGACCCCCTGCAGTCATTTTGATACGTAGAGTAGGAAAGTAAGCAAGCAAGAAATAAACAAGTGAGTTTTATGATTGGTGACATTCTGCTCTCTCACAAAATGACATTTTCAGGAAAGTGAAAGGTTCGTTCTCATAATTTTATAATAAAATTTGTACTATACACACATTATATATGTATGACATACATATTTGACAGTATGCAGATCTTAAGTAGACGTTATGAGTTACACATCGTCAGATTCCGCATGTATATCATACATTTATCATGTAAAACTATACAAAATCAATAATTAATTCGATAATAATCGAGCCAATAATTAATTTCATTGGTGAATAGTGTCAATTTTGTTCTTATACGAACATAATTGACATACCTAGTAAATACACTGGCGAAATATTGAAAATTCGTATTATTTTACAATGAATTAAGAACTAACTATTTGCTTAGCTGAATTTTCTTTTATTAATTATATTGTGTTTTTGAACAAAAAAGTAGTCTTAGCCGTTGAAGCGGTTCTCCGGGCTATAAAAGGGAAGATACATTGTTTAATTGAGTCCTTAGTCCTTCCTCACTGATCATAAACAACGTCCCACTCGCCTTGATCTCTAAACTCTCTGTCACCCAAGAATCGAATCCTTTTTGTTGGAGTACAGAGGGAATTGGGGACGACGAAGGGCTTCGTCTCTTTCACCCTTTTCTTCATTCACTCACATCTCAAAGAGAAAAGCGAAAGCACAAGCTACCTATCTACCTAGCAATTCGTTGCTTTGTTTTGTTTAATTTATATAATATATTGCATTTACTAGAATAAGAGCGAAAAGGCTCTTTTCTTCAACCTCTGCCACCACCCACCTTTGAAGAAGCACCACCTCAGAGATTTTTCTTCTCTCCTTTTCCTGCTTTTCTGGGCCTTTCGCCGCCTTCTGGTTCGGCTCTGAGCAAATTGGTGGCGCATTTAAGGTTTTGGCAGAGCCTGCTTTTGGCAGAAGCGCTTTTGAAATAATTAAAAGCTTTCAACGCTGCATTTAAGAACACTCTCACTGCCACTTCTTCGAACGGAGAATTCTTAAACCCAGCAACAACACTTTGTAATTCCTCTACTGCTTTTTTTTTTTTTTATCAAATCTGAAAGCAAAGGAAAAAGCTGATACATCAAAGTCAAGAGCCCGGGGAGGGAGAGAAAGTGACATTTCAAGCAAGGTATGGTAGTTTAAGATGGTGTTGAGTTTGGTTTGTACTCTTTAGTCAGTTAGTTCCCGAAAACCATGTTAGTCTTTGTTTTTAGTCTTTGTGGGTTTCTGTGGATGTTTCAATCTTTTTTTAGTTCTGGAAGGAATTTTCTCTGAGTTTTTTGGATCTGGGGTCTTATTGGCTTTCGTTTTCTGGGGCTGCCGGCTTCGTTAATTTGATTTTATATACACAAGCTTTTGTCTCATTTACTGTCTTTTTATGTGTTTCGGATCTACCAGGATTTAGACGTTACCACAATGTTGCCTCAGAAGCAAGCAGAGGAGGCAATAGTCTCCAACTTTAGCGAGGGAGCAGATCATGAAGGAAAGGAATTGGGAGCAGAAGAGAATAAAGATGGAGAAAACGCCTCATTGTTTAGTGTCAAGAACTTTCTCTGGCATGGTGGCTCTGCTTGGGACGCCTGGTTCAGCTGTGCTTCCAATCAAGTACTACTTGCTAAAAACCAATCCATCTAAGATACAGTTTCGGTTTTTTTCTTGATTTTGGTCTAATTCGTTTTGTGGTTTTTGCAGGTGGCGCAAGTACTATTGACACTTCCATACTCATTCTCTCAGCTCGGACTTTTATCCGGTATCTTGCTTCAGCTGTTCTATGGGATCGTCGGAAGCTGGACGGCTTATCTAATCAGTGTGCTCTATATTGAGTTCCGGAGCAGGAAGGAGAAGGAGAATGTTAATTTCAAGAACCATGTTATCCAGGTCAGTGATACTGTGCTTCTTATTAGGACCACCAACATCATTGATATTGGCTAATCTTTAAAGCAAAATATATCTGAAGTTACAGTGCGCTCCAAATTCCTTTTAAATCGATCTCCACTAAAAGCAAACACTGTTTTTGGTTCCAGTGGTTTGAAGTGCTTGATGGGTTACTTGGTCCTTACTGGAAAGCAGTGGGGCTTGCCTTCAACTGTACCTTCCTCCTATTTGGATCTGTCATTCAGCTCATTGCTTGTGCAAGGTAAATCCTGTTTCCATTTTTACTTTCTGACGAGGTATATTTCATCTCTGTTTTCTGTGATTTTAACTGTCGGCGTTTCGTTCATCAGCAACATATATTACATCAATGACAATTTGGACAAGAGGACTTGGACATATATCTTTGGAGCTTGCTGTGCCACTACAGTGTTCATACCTTCTTTCCATAACTATCGGATTTGGTCTTTCCTTGGACTTGGAATGACCACTTACACAGCCTGGTACATGACCATAGCAGCTGCTGTTCACGGACAGGTAAAAACCCACTAATCCACTGTTGTCACCTTTTTCAAATAAGATACTTTCTTTTTCACTTTAGGGTAAGAAGTAAACTTTTATGGGGTGAAAAACTGAGAATGATTGCCCTTTGCAGGTTGAAGGTGTTACACACTCGGCTCCCCAAAAGATGGTGCTGTATTTCACCGGCGCCACCAACATACTATACACCTTTGGTGGCCATGCTGTTACAGTGTAAGCCTTTCTCTTTTTCCCCCTCCACTATTATAATTTCACTACCTTCTACATGGCTTCTGCTTGCAGCTTTTGCCGGCGTCTTGGTTTTCGAGACCCAGACAAGATAATCCTATCTACTTTTGTTTGGTCTTGGAAAACAACAGTTAACCTCCCCATTAGAATTTCAGTAAAATGGTCCTAGTTTTTTTTACCAAAAGAATGCATGTTCTGTGTTTCAGGCTTTTAACCATTATTCAGTCTCATTCAATTTGTCTTCGACGGTGGCATATTATAATTTCTATATGATAGAGACTTTCATTGTCTTTGTTTTTAAGCTAGAGCTAGACTTAATTATTCAGTTCACATATCAGCTACAGTTCTAAGCTACAGATCTAATCTAAAGATATGGCATATAGGGTGTTCCTGGTCAATTTCTTGATTATAAAATGTCTCCCCATGTTCTTGTTGACCTTGAAATAGATACAATTGGAACTATATTATTCATGTGAAAGGACTCTGAGTTTCTGATCAGTGAAGTGTGCAAATTATTTTTGCAGGGAAATCATGCATGCCATGTGGAAGCCACAAAAATTCAAGTACATTTACTTGTTTGCCACACTCTATGTTTTCACATTGACAATTCCCTCGGCTTCGGTCGTTTACTGGGCCTTCGGCGATGAGCTTCTCAACCATTCCAACGCCTTCTCTCTCCTCCCCAAGAATGCGTGGCGTGACGCTGCTGTTATCCTCATGCTCATTCACCAGGTCCTTATTCACCTATTCATTTTTTTTTACCCTGAGCAGACATTGTGTTTACTTTTTACAGTCACTGACACTGTAATTTTTTGGTGAAACTGTTACAGTTTATTACTTTTGGGTTTGCTTGCACACCATTGTACTTTGTGTGGGAGAAGGTGATCGGTATGCATGACACAAGAAGCATTTGCTTGAGGGCACTGGCTAGGCTTCCAGTTGTGATCCCAATTTGGTTCTTGGCTATAATCTTTCCGTTTTTCGGACCGATTAACTCTGCGGTTGGGGCTCTCTTGGTTAGTTTCACAGTCTACATCATCCCATCTTTGGCTCATATGCTCACATACAGAAAAGCATCTGCCAGACAGGTAAATATATCCATCTCCTAACTAACTTACTGTATTCTCCTGCACAATTATGCAGTATACTGTTTGTCAAGTGGCAAGGTGTAATTATCTTGATTTGGTGGGGGTGTCTGGGTCATTGTGGTGAGTGGAACCTGGGTTTGATGGGGATTCCCGCAGACCAGAGTTGAGTCCAGAGAGGGAGAGAGAGAGAATGGGAGCAGCAAATGTACAAAGAACATTTATGGCTTTGATTTGGAAATGTTACGAGAAGAATTGAGATAGGTGGCCAGTCCTTTTCGTTTAGTTATACACTACAGTTGGGGAGTGTTATAGATGAGCTGTTTTGATTTGACTCTCTCTAAGTTGGGCATGCCTATATTGAACAAAAATTTTATAGCTTGAAACTCTGAAACCAAATGTCGTTTGGGTTACTTTATGTTGAATCTAAAGTTACTTTTTGTTGAATCAAAACATAGTAATGTTAAGTAATTTGTTTTTACTGTATATTGCAGAATGCTGCGGAGAAGCCACCATTCTTTTTACCAAGTTGGACAGCCATGTTTGTGATCAACTCCTTCATAGTTGTGTGGGTTCTGGTAATCGGGTTCGGGTTCGGTGGATGGGCCAGCATGACCAACTTTGTGAGGCAAGTGGACACATTTGGGCTGTTTGCAAAGTGCTATCAATGCAAGCCCCCAAAGCCAGTAGTAGCACCAGCCCCACATAACTAAAAGTTCCATCACCCCAAAAGCTTGAAGATGATTCTCAGCTATCAAATCCTCTCTCTAGCAGACCTGATTCCTCTTCATATTTTGTACCATACATGGGGAAATAGTAATATTTGCCCCCCCCTACATGTGATGTGTGTTGGATTTTTCTCTTTTTTATTTATTTTTCTATTTTTTAAAATTAGTTTATGAATAGTGTGTTGAGTTGTGTTGATGATTTCTTTTCCTATCACAACAGAGGTTAATTAATTAAATGAAATATATATGTTTTTAGGTATTGTCTTTTTTTTTTATAAATATTTTTGTTCCAGCTTTTGTGGTGGATATTGTTAAGATTTTGTTGTTGGGCTTGGTATGGCTCCCCTCAGTGTCATTATTACTTGGCATGTTTCCAAAGGGGGTTATAAAATGGCAAGGTATGGGTCTTGTAACGTGGCTTTATCTCAAGGGGTGTATGTGGACTTGTTTTAATGCCTCCCTTTGACCTTAGATTCCTTCCATTTGAGAGTTTTAGAGTGTGAGAGAATGGATCGTGGACCCGCTTCACTTCCACTTGGGTTGCACGTGGATTCCCTTAATATCACCTGCTGCTCTCCTCTTTCAAGTTTGAAGTAACCTATAAAAATTGACTCGTTTACTGTCATACTTATAACAAATTACATCAAACTTTTAATTGTCGAGTGTTTTCTACTCTCGATGAGTAGGTCCTAATTTCTTACAATTGAAATGATATTGTGATTCATGGATGTGCATTTGATACTGTGATTCATCGACGTGCATGAGTCTAAACCTAGAAGGTTAGAAGGACATACCTACTTGTGTGATGGGTTTGTAGCCACGACCCCTATTCATAATGGATATAGGTAGCAAATGATATTGTCATTATTGTGATTCATCGACATGTATGACCTAAGCTACTGAACAAATACTTTAATCGACATCAACGTAGGATCAACCACTCATACTCACGACGTTTAGGAAGCTAAAGAAGTGTCGAATAAATGATAGTGTTCGTTGACGTGCAAGAACCTAAGTCCATACGTACGGTTAGAAGGGTATCCCTACTTGCGATGGATATGTAATCAATGCAAGATCGACCACGCATACTCGTGATGGGTAGGTAGCAAAACAAATGTCGAATAAATGATATTGTGATTCATCGACATACATGACCTCTGCCCCTAAGGTTAGAAATTCATCGAACAATAAATACTTTGATTGACATCAACACAGGATCAACCACGCATATTCACTATGGGTATGTAGCAAAACAAATGTCAAATAAATATTGTGTTCGTTGACGAATAAGAGCCTAAGTTTCTAAGGTTAGAAGGGATTCCTACCCGCGATAGGTATGTAATTTTCTAGAGCTCGTAAGAGTTTCTGTTTTCTTTGAGTTCCCGTCTAAAATCCCCGAAGCCAGAGGCGGGGATACACCAAGTCAACCCGATGAGAAAATTCGTCATACCAATGATCTAAGAGGAAAGGAATTGTAAATGGGCTGATCTCAATTTGATTTCGTATTTGGGCCTGCAGCTCAATTTTCTTTCCCAGATAATATCTTTGTTTTTTTTTTTGTTTTTTTTTTTTGGGCCCAAACCCAGAGATAATATTATCTTGTATATGCCCCAAACGGCCGAACGCTATACACTACAAAGAGAGAGGAGTCGAATAAGTGAGCGATCGATTAGTTAATTTCTTCCTTCCCCGAGTGGGTGGGGGTGGTTCAGAACTAGTCTGCAGATACAAACAAATGAGAAAGAACGGTCCAAGAGGGTTTTTTATTGTTTTTTCCTTCCCTTTTAAATTGGAAGTATTATCAGAGTAGATAATAGTCCTACTCAGTCGCTTAAGATTGCTTGTCGTAGGAGGACAAAAGATCTGCTGAGATGAGTGAATCAAGAGCAGAAGCTGATCATCAGGCAAGTTCATGAGCTTGGCTCTTCTTTTCTCTTTGAGTTTTTCGTCATTAACGTTTTTATAAATGCCCTTTTTGATTTTGTCAGTTTTCCTTTTCTTATACGAAAATGTTTAGTCTTAATATTATATTCAATTGATTTCTGCTCTTGCTTAGGAAGCACTATTGAAATTGTGGTGATCGGGTTTTCTTCATGTCAGTGTTTCACCACAAAAGGCTTGTCAGGGAAAACAATAATATGAAAAAAATTTAAGAATGAAATTCAGCCAAAACCAACACTCTCAGTCCCTCACAATCACATTAGAGCAAGTCCACCCGTTGTCAATAAATGTCAAGGTCGAAAAGTCAAGGGGTCGACCAGTCAAGAAACTGTTCACTGCCACTGGACATGGGTTTCCACCCGTTCCGTTTCTTGACCAGTCAGTTTTACTGTTCATTGATTTTTTCTTATATATGTTTTGTATGAGAAATTCAGTTTCGAATCGATTTTTATTTTCGAAACGAACGTTATTTAGGGAGTCGTGAAAATTGACTTTTTATACGTTCGGAATTTGGGAAAACTTCCTTCATGAAAGTTGTAGAACTCGTCGATACGATCTCGTGCATATATGGAACGCAATATTCATACGATCTCGTATGAATTTATTATGAATTTTTGAAATCTGAGAATTTTCTATAAATAGCAAAAAAAAATTCTATTTTGTTTCAAAGGATGAAATTTTTTCTTTTTTTCATTCCCCCACCCCTCCGGTTCTCTCTCTCTCTCGCGCGCTCCCCCAGACTTGGCGGGTCTCGTCCGACCAGACCCGGCTTTTTCTCCCTCCTCCGGCCACGGTCCCAGCGCTCCCAAGGTCGCCTCGCCTCACCCAGCCGCTCCGTAGCGTCAGCCCTACCAACCGCTGCCCCCAGGCCGAGATCGAAGCAACTCCAGGCGGAGCAAATCGGACTCGGCGACCACGCCTCCTCTCTTCCGCGTCTCTCTCTGTGCGTCAGTGGCTGACGTCAGCCACGATTTCTTCTGGGCTGAGCTGGCAGCCAGTCAGTTTGGGTCAAGATTTTAGTTAGGGGCTTGCCTTTTTTTTTTGGACTCGGTCATGAAAAGCCAAACCTTGGCTGGGCAAGATTGGGCCGGTGGATGCAAGTTTTTCCTTGTGGCCGGTCACCACCTCATTCATCCTTGCTGGAGGCCGGTCAAAATAAGACCGGTGGAAATGCTCTTATTAGTATGGACTAGACATTCACGTATATTTCATATAAAAATTATTTCCTAATTTAAACAGGAAAGAGAAATTTCAATTAGATGAACTTCTATGATGTTCAGTGGATAGTACAACGTATCATGTCAGCCTCCCGTCATCCGACGTGGAAAATGGTCGGTAGAGTTCCAAACAGAATTCGAAAAGTTAACGCTGATGCCTGTAGTCTTGCCTTTGTATCGGTGGTGAGGGGAAGGAAAAAAAGAATTGAAGTGAGCTAAAGGTTGATTACCATTTGGTCCTTAACAGTTTCATATGTGCTGTTGACAGTGTTTTTGCCCAGCTTTTTCAATACGCAAGGTCCCTGGTTCGACTTCTTTTAGGAGTTTCTATATTTTTTGGCAGAACCTTAATTACCCAGCTGCAGCTCCGCCACTGCATTGGACCTTATCATCTAGACAACCTTGAAGCTATGATGGAGCTCAAACAGCGTTAGGTGCAATACTAACACACTATTTTTCCATAATCTGTGCGCAAAGGTTTCTATTGAGATTGCAAATATATTGTTGCTTGATATATGGCTGTTTCATAATTGATACTGGAACTTTTCCTCGGGTATTATGAACACGGCCAAAATTTGACGCCGAAAGATCTGTCTGATCCAATATTCAATATTAAATAATGCCATAATTTGACGCCAAAGGATTCCTAACTAGTTGATTAGTACTACTGTAGTTCAGTTTATTTCTTTGGGAAATTTTTGCAAATTAAAGTAACTCAATTAAAGCTCTATTCAAAAAAAAAAAAAAAAAAAAAATTAAAGCTCTATTGTAGGAAGATGTGCCTACCATTCAACGACCTAAGTCAATTAAGTGAGCTTAGTTTGACAGATGAGAAAGCAAAGCATTCACGAAATAGTTTGTTACAGATATGACTATTCTTTTCCTCTTCCACTGGTGGCGGTTCAGAATTGGTCAAATGTATTTAATAAATTTTGCATAGGTACAGATCAGAAGTGGAGCAAGAATACAACTAATTTGGAGTCACTTGTTCCAGGGTGTTCCTATTCTCATATATCCATCTTCATAGTTGGCTACAAATCAAAGCCGATATGCAGTGATTGGGGAAAAAGCTCAAATTGGTGGTCCGACGACAAAGGAAAACCTGCCAAGATGACTGAATTCCAGCAGGAAATCCAGGTAAGAACTTCTAAGCTTCGCTTAATTTCGAGTCGTCTATAGGAGTGTAATAGCTTATATGGTCAAACGCAAATTCCTGCTTCTTCACAGTTGATTATTGTAGCGAAGGTAGCTGCTAGTTAACATACTTATTCTATTTGACGATCGAGTCCTACTTAGTTATATCCACTGTCTATTTCATTTTGTAATGAGTACAATATTTTTACCTGGTCAGAAGTAAAATTCCTGCTGCTTGACAGTTAATTATAGTAAATAGTAAAGCTAGCTACTAGTCAACATACTTATTCTATAAACTTATGAAGATCGAGTCTAAGTTAGTTCGATCCACTCTGTTTCATTTTGTAGCTCTCATATTTCAAGCACACCTAAAAATGAACAAATAATACAAGTATATGTGTATTCTGTCATATTTACATTCTGTCGTACGAAACAAATTCAAACAGCAAGTAGAAGCAATTGACAAGAAGAAAGAGTGGCATCGGGAGATTACTGAAAAGCTTCACCGCAAGGTGGAAAGTGGTTCTGGATGTCTGAGCATCCACACAGTTCCAACGAAACTTCGACGAGTGAAGGATGAGGCCTACAACTGTCGCATTGTCTCAATTGGTCCTTTGCATCTAGGCAACCATGACCTTGCAGCCATGAGAGAGCGTAAATGGGCTTACATGCATCACTTATTTCAGCGAATTGAAGATCGTCAGCAGTTTCTAGAGTGTTGGAAAGAGTGCACGAGTGCTGTTTATGATTTAGACTCAGAAATTCGTGGCTGCTATGCTAAAAGGATGAGCCACAAAGACAAGGGACACAAGGAGCTTGCAGAAGTTGTGTTAGTTGATGGATGCTTCATTCTGGAACTTTTCCTCAAGTATGAGGAACACTTGAATATGACACTGGATTATCAATCTGATGCAATATTCAATAGTGCTTGGATGATCGCGGCTCTTCAACATGATCTAGCACTACTCGAAAACCAGATCCCCTTTATGATTCTCGAGCGTTTATATGAGGCCATTAAGCCTCATCTAAAGAATAGTCGACCAAACTCTGTCGCTAGCCTTGCTCTTACTTTTTTTCAACCCATGAACTATAAGGCCTTTGTAGAAGATTGGGACACGCAGTACAACCATTTGCTTGATGTCTTGCACAAATTTTACCTCCCAAGTAATTGTGACATCTCAGTAGAAATTGAAATGATTACCGAAATGAAACATCATTCCAGACCTGAACCAGTATTCGGCAGTACTAAAAAATGGGGATTCAATTTTTGTGCTTCAGAGCTTTCGGACGCTGGAATCGAGTTTCAGAAGCAGCAGAGGACGGACCATTTGTTGAACATAACTTTCAGCAGGGGAGTAATTAAAATTCCACCGATTTTCATTGACGATTCACTCTTGAGGAACTTGATTGCTTTCGAGCAATGCAGTCTTGGCAGCCTGCATCACATGACATCATACGCAATTCTCTTGAAGAGTCTCATTCGTTCCCCGCGAGATATCAGACTACTTAAGCAAAGAGGGATCATAAGTTCCAATTGGATTAGAGAAGAAGAGTACTTGTCTCAACTCAAAAGTATACTTGATGAAGTTGTTGTGAAGGAGTTCTACTTTGGTGATTTGTGTGACAAAGTGAATGCTTACCATGGCAAGTTCTGGTTTCGCAGAGGTATAAAGTACATTTATCGCACTTATTTCTCCACAGCATGGAGTATGATATCATTTGTTGCAGCCATTATACTTTTCATTCTCACAGCTTTACAAACATTCTTTACTGTCCGCCCTCGCTAACACTACTCATTATTCAGTCATTTATATGTGTTTAAAGTTTCATCCTGTACGGATAAGTAATCTGTATCATCCTTCTGCTTTCATGATTTATGTGCAATTGTATGGAGCCAAAAGTGGATATTCTGTTCATTCATTATTGCAGCTTATTGTGCACTTTTCCCTTTGATTGTTTCTACAATACATGCGACCATGCGTGAATGACAAACATATGCTGTTATCACTTTTACGACTCAGTTACTTGAGTGAACTTATTTACCTTAACGACCACTTTTGGTTAATTGACATTCCATCAATTGTTTTTAAGGTAGAATATTACATAAAATAAAAATGGATGAGAAACATGCATGTCCCGAAGAATGTCTATTAGTTCATTGTGTCTATAACCATTCTATCTCGGTAAGGCAATCCGTTGTGTTTATTTGGTCATTTTGTAATTGAAGTGGATCTTGCAAGGCATCGAAGTCTGCAGAAAGTGAATGTTTTGGTGGCACAGGGGACTCTGTTTCCAACATTGGTATCTTAAGTTTTTAATCAACTGGCTATGATGTATTATTTAATTTCATTTCTTTTTTGGTTTAGTCAAGTATAAATACGCATTGCCTAGAGTGTTATTGTATTTATATACACCATCGATCTTAAGAAGAGATACCGGTCAACTAACATCTACAAGTTTATTAATCAGCAACGGTTAGAGTACAAATATGAATTAAGGAGCTTTCTCTAAAAAAAAAAAATGAATTAAGGAGCTGGTGCCCATGCCCCATCAATGAGAAATTCAATTACTATAAATTTCTAATAGTCATAAATTCGTAAAAGGTGGCTCCTTGTAGTATATTATTATGGATTAAATACTTGTTACTCCTTCAACTTTTGCCTGAAAAACAGTTTAGTCTCTCGCCTTTCAAATTAAACTGGATAGTCTTTATTCTTTCTAATTCTCACACAACAGGTCCAAAACAGGTCTAAAATGACTATTCTACCCCCAAGATCCTTTTTTATTTTTTTTCTCTCTCTTTTTATATTTATTTTTTCTGCTTTTCTCTCTCTCCCTCTCCACAGATCGATCTTTTCTCTCTTTTTATTTTTTATTTTTTTTCTGGCTGGTTCTCTCTCTCTCTCTCTCCAAGCTCGTATCCGACCTCGAGTTTATCCACTCGATCCACCGCACTCACTACCACTCTGCAGCGCTTGGTGGGCCCCCTCCACCCCTCATGGAAGCTCCGCCGCCACAATTCCATCTCCACCTCCGTCGTCGTCCCCACTAAGCTCAGCCACCTCTCCTCCTCCTCATCCTCCACCACTCCCACCAATAAGCCACCTCACTATCATCATCCAACATATTACGAATGATCAGAAACACCCAGATCAGATCGAGCAATAACAACACACTGAAACTACCAGATTACAAACAATTGATAAAACTAGCCGGAAAAGTTGAAGAACTAACCAAAAGGCAATCTCGTAATGTTAGAAGACACCGTCGGTTGACCCTGCTTCCGATCATCGCTTTCTTTCTCCGGATTCAGCTGAAGCTTATTGTTCTTCTTTGTAGTACTAGTACTAGAAGCTGAAGCCGAGCCAGTTGGAGCCAAAGAAGGCGGTGGAGATTTGACTGAGTTGGTGGTTGGGTTCATTAGAGTAGTTGTCGGAGGCGGCGGTGCTGCTGAGCCGATTGAGGGAGTTGAATCGAAAGACGAGGGCAAGGAAGACAAAGACCCATTTAGTGGCGAGGGCGAGGGCAAGGGAGAAAAGCATAAAGAAATTGAAAAAAGAGAGAGAAGATCAATCTGTGGAGAGGGAGAGAGAGAAAAGCAGAAAAAATAAATAAAAAAAGAGAGAGAAATTGAAAAAAGAGAGAGAAAAAAATATAAAAAATGATCTTGGGGGTAGAATAGTCATTTTAGACCTGTTTTGGACCTGTTGTGTGAGAATTAGAAAGAATAAGGACTATCCAGTTTAATTTAAAATGCGAGGGACTAAACTGTTTTTCAGGCAAAAGTTTGAGGAGTAATAAGTATTTAATCCTATTATTATCTTCATATATAGTTGAGTTGGCGGCCGTCTCATGATAAATTTTTTTATATTTGTTTTAACTATTTAACTTGTTAATTTTTGTATCTTTGTATAATTAAGTAGATAATGGTGTGTGTATAAAATTTCTCATCAGCAAAATAGGAAAAAAAAAAAAAAACAGAAGCAATCAAATAACCGAAGACGATAATTGCCACACTGATCAGGTCCAAACATATAACTTCTTCTATCAAACATATAACATCCCACCCAGTCAAACCTACCACTAAAGTTAAACCTACATTCTCTAAAGCTAGCATAGGAAGAAAGTATAAGAAAGGCGGAAATTGTATTTTAGAGAGACAGAGATACAGATTCTACACAAATTTCCAAAGAAGAAGTTGGAGAGAGAAAATGACATCTATACTTAGATGTGGAGTTCATCAAAGTTATATGAGATTCTTATTTTGCATTCAAATTAATCAATAGTTTTAATGACAACCATTACGTACATTCGTATTTACAAACGGATCCGGCTCCTCTAAAGTGAGGAGGTTGTGAATTTATGTCAATTTCATAAAATCTTGACTCTCTATCTAATCTAAGGGTCCTGACAATTGACACAGTACTATTCCACCAATTTTTTATTTTTTATCTAAATCCTAGTTAACTTGCCGTTAACTCTCTAAAAAAAAAAAAAAAAGAGGAATTTATGGTCAGCGTTCTTCTCTGTGTCAAGTTCTTCTTTGTGCTTCCTTTTCTATTTCTCTTTTGCTACCATGGTTGTGCATTAACCATGGAATGACTGTTCTTGCACTTCTGTTAATTAATAAATTCATAAGGAAATAATCCTATGCTATTTATTCTGTTTTCATAATCACAAATCTGATGTTGTACACTGTACAGAGGATTAGGACTTTTGAAAATGTTGATTTGAAGTGGAATTCCATTAATACAGACATCTGAAGATACCTAAACCATGATCGAAGACCAAAATACACACTGAACTTGCTTTTGTTGTTTTTTTTTTTTTTTTTTTTTTTTTTGTGTTGGAAGAGAAGGGAATTTTTTTTTTTCCAATGGAGTTAATATATCTTAATTTAGTATTGCATCTTGATGAATTTTAAGAACTCTTGAACTCAATTCCATGATTAAGTTTTTGAACTCATCACATAGCAGATTCTCAATTGCGATGCTGAAGATGAGTTCATTAATATTGATGATGCATGATCAAGCTAATAAACAATTTTCTAATTCTCAGGTCCATCAAAGATGAGCATAGGATTATGAAAATTGAATCTGGTCATCCGAGTTCTCTAGTACCCAAACCATAAACAATTTGATAATTTGATTCGTAATTATGAAAATAGAATGAATAACATAGAATTGATTCTAGCTTGATGAATATATTAATTAACACAAGTGCAAGAAGTCATTCTATGGTTAGTACGCAGCCATGGAAGTAAAGAGAAATAGGAAAGGAAGAACGAAGAAGGAACTTGACGAGAAATTCCCAATTTTTTTTTTTTTTTGGAGTTAACGGAAAGTTAACTAGGGTTAAGATGAAAAACCAAAAATTAGTGGAATAGTGATGTGTCAATTGTCAGGACCCTTAGATTGGACAGATGGTCAAGATTTTATGAAATTGACGTAAATTTATAACCTCCTCACTTTAGAGGAGCCGGATCCTTTACAAACAAAGTTAGAGTTCATCAAAGCTATATGAGATTCTTATTTCGCAAATCAACTCGATAGTCTAAATAACAACCATTACATTTGTATTTACGAAAAAAAGTTAAGAATATCTAAGAAGAATAAGATGATTTTGTGTGATTTGAACTAAAATTGACTAAATTCCAAAACATATGAACCATAAACCGAAAATTTTAAACCACATGAACAAGATCGATGAGTGTAACCCAAAACCACCTGAACTATCTAACAAAAAACCAAAAATAGTATAAAACTATAAATCAACTGCAGGCAGAAGACGTGCAGAAATGTAACAAAAGGTTTCGCAAAAGAGAAAACGTAGTTTAGCTTTGGAAGTCATACAAGCATCGATCATAGAAAATACATTTTTTTAAGAACTATAAATGTCCTGGCAGATGACACAGTGCTCTGAGATTAGTCTAGCCATGACACTTCCCTCCTCAATGGCCAATGCTCTACTTCGCTTGTTCCACAGGTGCACGGCATAAGTCTCCTCTTCATTCAACTCATTCAATATCCTTTCCACCCATCTTGATTCCAAATCCTTCTTTGGCTTCCTATAAAGCCTCCAAATCCTATTCCAGTCCACCGGATAAAATGCCTCCGGTGGCAAAACCGTAAGGTTATAACCAGGTGTACTTCCCACTTTCTTAATCACCCTTGAAACCAAGTATGGTCCATTGTGACCCCATTTGTTTCCATTAAAAGTTGAAGCAAATTCATACAAGAAGTCTCTCAAAAGTGGATGCTGTATGTCAAAGATCATCACTGCACCATTTAGTCTAGTCCAGTTTTTGGACTCCGAGTCTATACTTTGTGCCCCAACTGCATTCCTCAAACCAGAGAAGTCCTTCAGAATTATGAAGTCTGTGTCTAAGTATACACCTCCATATTTGTACAGCATTGCCAGCCTAATAAGATTTGATAGGTTTTGAGACAATGGAATGTGACCTGGGTCTCTCCTCCCACTCTTCATTTCATCAAGCCAAGACTCAGCTGGTGTGTTCTTCACTAGAAATGGTAAGTCTGGCGTGATCGCGAGGATTTTGAATTCTCGATCCAGAAGTGGCTTCAGGATTCTGTATCCCAGTTCTGAATCCATGGATTTAGAGATGACCATCAAGCAGCCTTTAGGGTGAGATTTGAAGAGGGTGTCCATGGCCAAGAACTCTCTTTTCCCAAATGACTTTGCCGGTGAAAGCCATATCATGTAGAATTGACTGCTGCATCCATTGTTGAGGAACTCGAGCACCCGACTGTGGAATTTCTGCGTAAAATTATTGGATTTGAGTATCTCAAGTTCTGGGAGTTTGCGCCGGAACCACACAAGTCTCTCCTCTTTCGTGACATTGTCTGGAGGAATCAGGGGATCCAGAAGTTCAGCATTTGCAAATTCATCAATCTTTTCTTGGATGGCAAGTTTCCTTATGCTCTCAGTCTCGGTGGTCTGGTGATCATCAAGATGATGTTCATGACTTGAGCTCAAGAAAGCAGGTGGCATGGGAAGGTTAGAGACGATGGTGTCTGCATAGATGAAGAAGAATATGGCAGCAAATGCGAGGGTGGTGAAGACAGGGGATTCGACAGTGCGCCTAAGGAGCCTATAATCAAGCACTTTCTGGGATATTCTTTTCATTGTTATATATGGTACAGTCAATCAGGCCAGGTGCTACCTTTATATAATCCCTCACATTTGGAGGTCTCTATCATACGATTTACTGCATGTAGTATTCCAAGTTTATGCAATTATGTTATGGACTATGGACCAGAGCTAGCTTGATGTGTATTTCAGGTAGCAAATTCAGCAAGCGACTGTAATCGCTTATTTGCTTTTTTTCAATGTTCAAATCAATCTAATTAATAGGGGCCTGAGAGTCAATTTGGTAAACATTTAATGCTGCTTATCGAAAATAAATACCAATTTACATCCTCTAATCTTTATTTCAGTGTCATATTTATAACTACTTATTACAGCTTCTTGTCTAAAACACCTATTACATCGGCAGATCAATCAATCAATAGAAACTGTAGAGTGACATCTCGATCATCGGAAGGTAGAGGGAGTGGTAGGCTCACACTCAAGTGAATGTGTGTGCACTACAAGAAAAAACATGTTTAACAACATGCAATTAGCGTTGTCAATCACTTTTGACAACGTTTGGCGCATGTTGTAGATGCCAGAGTCATTAAAAGTCCTCGAGTCCTTAACATCGCGCTTTGCATGTTGTCAAAAAGAGGTGAAGCACGTTGTTGTAATTATTCAACAATGAGCTCTGCACGTTGTCATAAATTTTCAACAACGTTTCAAGTGCATGTTGTAAGTTTTAACAACACTCTCAGCATGTTGTCTTTAGTTTTCGACAGCATACATGGTATGTTGTCATATTACATACGTTGTTACAACGTTTCAGCATATATTATTGCACCCAATTTGTTGGGCTATGCTTTCCTGTACCTCTATAAACATTCACCATTACTTAAACACATTCACATGCCAATATTAGTACACGTACACTAACCATGTATGAAAAATATACATTTCATTAGGAGTGCCACATTCTCTTATACATATGTTCTTTACAAAACATGCATGACAAAGTACTGGATTCTTTGTTCACCAGCATTGACAAAACATGCATGGTACTTCCTGACCTACATAAATTCTCTAGTAAAGCAAAATGTACCTGCTACTTCAACTACTAAGGAAGCATTTCAATGGAGCTTTTGGGCCATGCAAGAGTGCTTCCTATAGCTTCACCAAGTTGTTTGGCATCCATGGTTAATCTGTACACTTCCATAGTCTGATACTCATCAAACACCACATCAACCCAAACCTTCCAACAATTTCGTCCAAGAGGCACACAATGAACTTTTGTACTTGGATTTGTTGAAGAGATCATTCCTTCAGCTACCACTTCATCTTCTTCATAATTGTTCCAATTCAAAAGTGCACATCTGCTATTTTCAAGATCATTGCTTGGAGCATTGATTGGTCCACTTCCTCCTCTTCTTTTTCCCCTTCTTTTTCTGTTCTTCATCACCTCTTTTCCTCTTCTTTGTCTGTTCCTTTTCTCTATCAAATTGCAGCCATTGTTTCTCCATCTTGACAGAAACTGTACCTCAAACTAGAAGGCACGAAATCATATATAGCGTAGGCACATTAGTCCTTCTGAACTTAGAACTTAGAACTTAGAACCACTACTACAGTACCACTCAATTGCTATTCCTTCTAATCTAATTAACACTTTGACAAGGACAAGTATTAACTACACAGATACAGAAGCACAAGTTACAGTCATCACAAATAATAATACATGCATTCTAATTGAAATAATCTGTAGAATAAGTTTCAGTGCAACAACCAAGATACATGAATCGATGGTAGTTTTTCTGTAAAACAAGGTACAAGAAGACTAATGAAAAGGAAATTATGTGGACATTATATGAATGATAAGAACTTTCTAAAGATTATCAAGGAAAAGGAAATTCAATAAATAGTTGTAAATTTCATTATGCAACATGATACCAGTGACTGAGAATGGCTGACTTATTGCATTCCTGTTCTGTAGAGTCTCTTAATGAAAAACTACACACAGCAGGAAAGCCAGAATAATGAAACATCATATATTTTTGACACAGAAGATTGAGAATTATGTAGGCATTCACCAACTTATCAACAATAACAGTGCAGTACAGCAGCAAATGTCAACATAATCAAAATGAAATCGATCAATAAAGACTTTGACAGCAATAAAAGACTTTATAAGCTGAGGAGTAGTCAAGAAGTAGCTATTTGTTTGTCTCATGGGGTTGGAATTTGGCCCAGAAAGGAAACCCCCCAATCCCTTTTAGACAAAAAGCATATAACTCAAGGATCAATATGTACAGAAGAATCCATTCAAGTAGTTTAATATCTACTTGGTTTTTAAAATGATAACTCAAGGAGATTAAATAAAAATTTATTTGATCACAAGGTTAAGGGTGTATAGATTCAGAGTATGCTTGCCCAAACACATAGAGATAAGAAGTTGGAAACAATGTGATCCAAACAAAGAACCAGGAGGGAAATGGTGAACAGAAAAAGACTTGGAAAAGAAACAATGAATTTACAGCAAGGGTTCTGAATCAATGCAATAGATGACAGACACATAGACACACAGTGCACGTTATAGGTTTGATAGCTTAAATCCCAGTTTGTTTTAGGAATCAGGAAACTAGCCTTGGTTTAGGGTATGAATTTTCCCTCGGTTATATTAGCGAATCAATCATACAAATTTGAGTCTTGGATGCTATCACTTTGGCAGTTTAGTAGGTGCCACTGATTTGAAGTTGTGACATTGCTGAAAACTATAATTAATTCCTTCTCTGGCAATGACCTCAGAAGCAATAAAACCAACTACTTTGTCTTTGTGGTGGCATAATCTGTTTTGATAATATAATTAATGTAGGGTTTGGTGTGTCTATGGCTTTCAGATCACATCCCCTGCTGCATTCTTTTCTCATGTCAATATTTAAAAAAAGTATGAAAATAGCACTTGCTAACCACCAAGGCTTTATGTTTCTGTTAACACTCAAACAACATTATAGTAATGTATATAGTGTCAAGTTTAAATGATTTTCTAATATTAAATTATACAATGAATATAAAAGCTGTATTGGGTTTATTTTTTTTTTCCATGTATACCCCTGAATTTTTTTTTGGGGAAACTACACCTACCCCCTTGGCCAAACTCCAAAACACAAGAAACTCCACTACATTTGTTTTTAGACACTTAAGGACATTTTGTCTTTTCTTCTTATTTGTTATTTACCTTTTCTTCAGTAAAAATTAAAATTGACGGAACGTAGTGGGCCCATACTTTTGAATTTGTTTGTTTAAACATATTGCAGGTATAAATCCATCCTCTATACTCAAAGGTAAACAGTTATTTTTACTATTCATAATTTCGATTGTCGACAGACTTGAGTTAAATGCTATCTGCAAAAATACTAGCAAAGAACTTCATAAGGAAAAAGAAAAATTGAGAAAATTGAAAGAATATAGAGAAAGTCTTAGTAGAGAAACTCCCAATTACTGGGATATTATCTATAGACTTCAAACCAGAATTTATAAATTAGAAGAAGACATTGAAAATCTTTTATATATTCTGGGAGAGGAACAAAAACCTCTTGATTATTTGAGCATTGGTTAGATCCGCAAATCACTGGTATCAGAGCTTGTAAAATAGCTCAGCAGGGGAATCCCTGATGGGGACAATGTCTGATTTAATAATAGAGAGACTGAATTCTCTATTAAAATCTTCTGATGAAAAATATCAGATCCTGCAGCAAGAAATATCTAGATATCAAGAACATCTAGAAAAAATTCCTGTTATAATCCACCAGTTAGAAAAACTGGAAAACAAACTGGATTATATCAAAGGGCTTCCAAAAACGGAAGAAGAAAAGCTAACAAGTGTTAGTAAAAAAATCAATGAACAGCAAAAAACGCTGGATTCTATGAAAAATATGAAAAATATACTGAAGGACAAGAAAGTGCCTACAGTAAAAAAGAAAGCTAATGGATTCAAACCATTAGAAAGACCAGAGAATCCTGTTCCAAACTTGATTTTTCTGGATCCCTCAACTAGTTCTACTAGTATTCGGTATGAAAACCCGAAAGAAACTCGAGATGTTAAAATGATGAGCATCTTCGGGAAAAAGAAAGGAGTACAACTCCTAAATTCTGAAGAATTTGAATACAATGAAATCGAGCATGAGGTAAAAAACGCCTCAATTCCAAAGCTAGATTTCAAGCAAATATACAAAAGGGGAACATTTGACCTGATGGACAGCCATCATTTCAAATTGCTGGAATTTACAACCCCCTCTACAACAGGAGAAACAGATCTACTACTGATCACTCCTGCAGAAGTCGCCAGAGCAAAAGCAAAAAATTATCAATTTATGCATATTGGAGCAGTCCAAGTAGGCATAAAACTTTTAGCTCGAGAAGGCATAAACTGTTCAGTTCTATGTGTCTTACAAGACAATAGACTGGAAGATTTTCAAGCTAGTCTTTTGGGAACCCTTGAAGCATCTCTGTGCAACCAAGTAGCATATTTCAACTGCTTCCCCAACTTCTCTACCAGCTTGAAAGATGCAGCTCACTGTCTCCGACTGAGAGTCAAGACAGATGGCATATCTATGAAAAACGATATGCAAGAATTGGCAATAGTATACAGAATATACTATAAACTGATGAGTACCACAGTAGAGCCAAAGACAAGGATATCAAACATCCCTGGTCTTACTACTGGATTCCTCACCAGTCAGAAGAACCATTCACAACAGATTCACAAGGTTACTTGGAATGAAGTAACATTTCCTATTGAATGGAAATTATCTGGTCCGAAGCTACCAGCAGAAAGTGCAAAAGCTAAAATTTATGAAAGCAGAAAGACTGGAGAAATCAGTCTAAATTTTGACAATCACAGAAAAAGTGATGTCTGTCCTGAGAATAACAGGATAAACAACAATCTTCTCAGAAGAAGCTACAGCACTAGAGAAGCTAGTACTAGTGGCACAAAATCCACTATTGAAGATCCAATTACTGAAGAAGACCTTGAAGCTGATCTAAACAGACCAGTCAATATGCTTAGAGCACAAAAGCTCTATGATCTCTATGAAGAAGCAGAATTCTGTGAAAACCCAGAAAGATTAGAAAAACTAATCGAAGAAATGAAAAATTTCAATCCAGGAAAGGAAAGAAAACTCCTTCCCTACCAGGATGTTGAAATGGAAGAAGGAGAAAGCTCCAAAACTTCCATCACCAGAGAAAAAGGAAAGGTGAAACTCCCTATACAGAAGGCCCCTACGGGCAGAGATGGAGAAAGAAATTCTCAAAGATTTGTCCCAGAGGACAAAATACCCAGAGTACCAATTACCAATTTTGGTATCTGGTTAGATCTGGATAAAACTCTAGACAAGAGAAAAACTCTTGACCAATGGGTAGACAGCCTGATGATGGCATCTGCTCTCACCTTTGGAAAATTCGAAGCTCCTGATCTTCAGATGTACTTTGAAACTACTCTCACAGGAGTAGCAAAGAAATATTATTTCTCTTTCAAAGAAACGGCCAGAGGAAAAGAATGGCTTGAAGATATCAAAGCTTCAAAATCTCCGTATGATTTTGCAGTACCCCTGTACGATCAGTTCTGTGGAGATTCTGCAAATATGAGTGAAAAGGCCAGAGAAACGGCCAAATCAAATATCTATGCTCTCAAAATTTGTGACATGAGATATTTTGAAGAATACTTGAATGAATTTCAAGAATATTACTGTACAATTGGTGAACTAGAAAGCACTGATCTAGTCAACCTGTTGCACAGGAAACTCTCTGAACCATGGAGAACAGCTGTGCGAGAAAGCATAGCAGAAAAACCAATTGAAAGATTTTCAGTTGGAGGAATTGCCGACAGAATCCGGCAATTACTGAAAGAACAATGCAAAGCCAATCTTAGAGCTAAGATGGCCAAGAAACAACTCAAAGGAGTTGAAAATTTCTGTTATGGAATCTTGGATGTACCCACTAACTGGGGATGTCATGAATCCAAGTTCCTCAGAAAAAGAAAAGAAAAATATTACCCCAAAAGATTCAGAAAGGGTAATAAGAAAAGAGATTGGAAATTCAAGAGAAGTTCCAATTACAAGAAACAACAGGAGGAAAATCCTAAAAAGAAATTCTTCAAGAAAAAGAAGAATACTCATCAACATAAACAACCAAGCAAGAAAGCTTGCAGATGTTGGTTATGTAAAGCTGAAGGGCACTATGCCAATGAATGCCCGGAAAAAGGTAAAAGATCTACTAAAGCTCTCTTTGAAGAATATGAGCACATAGTAGAATCTGCAAATATGAAAGGCTACGAAATAGCCTATTCTGATGATGAAGAAGACGACAGGTCAGTTTATTCTGCCTGGTCTGAAGAAGAAGGTTCATCTGAGTCTGAGACAGATTCTGAAGTAGAGTACTTCGAATCCAGACAAATGAATGTTTTGAGAATCAAAAACTGGGAAGAAAGCAAGACAGAATCCTTAATGTCTTCGTATCAGGTGAACCCTGGTACATTCGTTTGTGACTACTGTTTATGTCATGAAAAGAATGGTCTCCCTATGTTTTGTGAAGAGTCAAAAAAGACTTATCACAAAGAATGCTTCATAGCTGAAGCAAGAAGAAAAACCAAGAATGGACTTGTCAGCCAACTGGTTGAACAAGAATATGAAGAATATTTCTCTGAGAAAAAAGAGAAAGAAGTAGAAACTTTGTTCCGGGAAACCATGGAACCATCTTCCTCGAAAAAGGAAGACATCATCAAAGAAAAAATCGATGACGATATTGAACTGGTTGAAATACCAGAAAATATAGAAATGGTAAAACCACCAGAAAATGTTCATCTCTTAGAAAAACAAGAAGCAGCTACTGAAACATGGGATCTACTTGGCCTACCCTCTGGCAAGTTTGACTATAAAGTCAAATATGACCCTCCTTTTTGGTTCAGTAATCCAGACTGCAAAGAGATATTTCCTACAGGCTGGGATAATACAACATCAAAGAATTCTGATATGTCTCCCACTCAGAAAAATGTTCCAGTAGAATGTAAACCATTCATTCCAAAGGAACAAGCTCAAGAAAATGAGCTTCAGCAATCGAAAGTCGTCTCTACGAGTAGATACAGCAACTACATTGAGATTGGACTAAAATTCCCTGATCATAAAAAATATCATCTACATGCCTTTGTAGATAATGGATCAGGATTTACAGTTGCAAAGAGATTTGCAATTCCAGAAAACCTCTGGAAAGAAAAAAAGAAAACAGCTACTGGTGTTACTTTTGATGGAAGCCATCTCACCATGAATAAAGTAGCAAAAAATGTTCATATCACCATTGGTGGAGGAACATTTACCATCCATAATGTCTGGCAATCTGAAGGTCAAGGCGCAGATTTCTTGTTGGGTAATGATTTCATTCTCCAACAGAGATTTATTCAGGATGAAGAAGCGATAGGCTTCAGAAAGGGAGAACGGGTGTTCTGGGCAGATCGGCTTACTCAAGCCAAAAGTGTGGTAGGACCAAACTTCACTACCCAATATCAGAGATCGCAACAGAATAGTGGTGATCTTACCTCCTACAAACCCAAATTTGAACCCATACTCCAAATCAAACAACAAGAAGAATTACTTGTTGAAGAATCTTCTGAAGAAGAAGAAGAAGAAACTAGTGAAGAAGAAGAAGCTAGTTTCATCCATGAGCATAACCTCAAGCATTTTCAGAATAAGCTTGAGTCACAGAAAATTCCCACTCTTGAAAAAATCAAGAAACTACTCGAGCAGAACATCGATGTAGACCCTCAGAAGTTTTGGGAAAAAGACCCAGTGGTCTGTGAATTAAGATTGCATGACATGAATGCCATCTGTCATGTCAAAGCCATTCCTCAATACAAAGAGGAAGATCAAAAAGAATTCAGAAAGGATATTGAAGATCTCCTGAACAAGAGATTAATTCAACCTTCCACTAGCCCTCATCATGCTCCAGCATTTTACGTGAGAAATCATGCAGAAACCCTTCGAGGAAAAGCTAGAATGGTTATTGACTATCGAGATGTCAATAAGAAGACTGTCAAAGACGGCTATCAAATTGCTCAAGTAAGAGTATTGATCAACCAGCTCAGAGGAGCTAAAGTCTTTTCAAAATTTGATGCAAAGTCAGGATTTTGGCAGGTCAAGATGCATCCTGAGAGTATACCTCTCACTGCATTTGGAACACCTCAAGGACATTACGAATGGTTAGTAATGCCTTTTGGTCTAAAGCAAGCTCCCTCCATCTTCCAGAGAAAAATGGATAATATCTTCAAACATGTTGCGGAGTTCTGCGTCGTCTACATAGATGACATTCTGGTCTTCTCCAAAAACAGAGAAGAACATATGAAACACCTCTATGAGGTTGTAAAGCTGATAGTTCAGCATGGAATTATCCTAGGTGAAAAGAAAATCTTCTTTATCCTTGATGAAGTTGATTTCCTAGGAATAAATATCAAGAATGGAGTGATAAAACTCCAACCTCATATCCTTGAGAAGATCTGGAAATTCCCAGATAGAATTCCTGATGCCAAAAGTCTAGAGAGATTCCTTGGTGTCATAAATTATGGGAGAGATTTCATCCCCAAGATCTCAGGGTTAACAGCAATGTTATCACCTAAAACGAGTTCCAAAAGAAAATGGAACTTCACAGAAGATGATGAAAAAACTGTGAAGCAGATAAAAAATCTCTGCAAAAACCTCCCTCCTCTTCAACAACCAGAAGAGAATGATGAAATTATCCTCCAAACAGATGCGAGTGATAATTACTGGTCCGGTGTTGTTCTGGAAAAAACGCCTGGAACTAACATTGAAAAAATCTGTAAATTTTGTAGTGGCAAGTTCAGCCCTGCAGAACTGAATTATCCCACAGGGGAAAAAGAAATTTTGGCTGTAAAGAAAACGATTTTAAATTCTCCAGCTTTTCTTGGAAAACCCTTTACTGTTCGCACCGATTGTGCCAGAGTAAAGAATTTCAAAAATTTCAAAATTGATAAAGCTGCTGATAGAGGAAGATTAGCTAACTGGCAATTATTTCTTAACCAATACGATTATGTTGTTGAATTAATTGCAGGAAACAAGAACTATCTTCCAGACGCCTTGACAAGAGAATTAGCCATGTTCAAAAGAGATGATGACGAAGGTCGCAATCCCAGAAGCAGAAGACTTGGGAAAGAACATGAGGATATCGAGGATCCCAAAGAAGAAATCCTCAAAAAATTCCTGCTAGGTCCAAAAAGACCAGCCATAACTGATCAATCCCAGGGTAAAGGATTGGCTAGCCCGTCTCAAACGGCAGACGGTAAAGGCTCATCAAGACCGTTGACGGCTGTTGCTTTGCCAAAAAGCAAACCTACTCCAACTGGAGTAATTAATGTTTTTAATTATGAACTTCGAACTTTTGATACTCCTGTGTTTAGAACTGGCAGGAGACTCGCCTATCACCAGAAGGCAATTCTGGACAATCTTTTATTCGCCTTCCAAGAAAGAAGCAGTGGTCTAATGTTCCCAGCTCTTTTCGCTTTAGCTGAGGAACTCTATGAAAATGGCAGGCCACAGTTCGAAGAACTACAGCAGAGTGCTGTCAAGAAAGAAAAAATTAATTTCCTTGAAAATCCAGAAAGTGCTAGGATCCCTATCATGGCACTCACTGAAACAGATTGGCATGACTTCCACAATCTGATAGGAAGACACAATTCAGAAGACCTAGTTCCTCCAACCCTCTTCATCATAGCGGGACCATATGTTGGAAGATACCTGGTAAATGTTCAGAGTGAACATCCCCAAGAACACAAGCTTTGGCTTGTTGAAAATGGTTTTGTCCATAATCTGTGGACTAAAACAAATGATGATCTAAAAGGTTTGCCGCCCATCATCGTCAATACTGTCAAGAATGTCAGAAATGCTGACAGTACACTTCGACTAAAGTTTAGATCCACTCCCCCAGAATGGATCCGAAAGGCAAACGGTGAGGTTGAATATATTTCTCCATATCATTATGTGAGAATTATTCAAAGAAAATATCTACAACCTGCCTGCGTTGGGTACAATGGTCAGCCAAACTCAAGCATCCCATGGATGAAGGCCATGGCCCTGGAGTACATTAAAAAGATCATCTCTGAAGACATCAACAATACCTTCCTGGCAGCAGGAGAGAAAACTATTATCACTGCCTATGATCATCCTGACGTAGTCAGCAGTGATCTATTCCTATCTCTCACCAGAAAAGAGATAGACTCGACAATGGCATGCATGCAGTGGGTGGAAAAGCTTGAAATTGACAACCACTATAAGATGTATGTTGATACAGATGTCGAAGACAACGCTACAACCACTCGCATGGCCCAGACAGACAACAACTCCTTTGTCTTTGGCCACAATTCTGAAACAGATGAGAACATGTGAAGCTACAGGAGAAGAATAAAGCTCCAAATTTGCAACTGTAGAACTTTAGACTTTTTCTAAAGCTACTTTTGCTTTTTCAAAAGAAGAAAGAGACACTTCACCCAATCCTTTTCTGCTTTCTCCACCCGACCTCCATCATCAGGAGCACTCAGAAAGCTGAAAAGTCACGGAGTTGTTCTGTACATTATGGTGTTTTGAATTCTAGTTTAAGTTCCGCTCTCTATATAAAGAGCTTTAGTTTCATTTATAAGGCATTCGAAAACTGAGAAAGACTCAGAGTCTCTCAAACAAGAAAGCCATAGTAGCAGTGTGCTCTTCCCTTCCTGTTTAGTGTGAAGCAGTGTGTTTTCATTACAAGTAAGTACCTGTAATCACTCTTATGGATAGCTAAACAGCTTTTTAGCTGTTTACCCAAGAGTGAGGCTCTGGATTCTGTATCTAAAGTTTATGTTTGAATAAATCAATTCAGTTTGTGCCCAGTACCCTGTCACAAAAATATTTTGTTGTTTTTACATTTATGTTTTTAACAGTAGCAGTTAGTAAGCAGTAGCCGTTATCCTATTTTGCTATAAAAGACTGAACCCTTTAGCATCCTAAGGCAGCAGTGATTCCGCCGTGTTAGTAGCCGCTTAGACAGGAAGTCGTTAGGCGAAATTGTGGCATGTTGAAGGCTAGTTCTTAGGCTGATACTGTGTTTAGTCTGGAAAAGTAAAACATGAGCTGAGACTGTGTAGGAGCTGATACTGTGTAACGAGTAAAAAGATAAAAGGAGAATAGTGTGTGTCCTTAATTGTATAAGGGAAAATGTTGTGGACTTTGTTGTCAAAAAACTTGTTGTCTGGTAGTGCTTTGTAGTTAACCCTTTTTTTTTCCATGTATACTCCTGAGTCTCTCGACACACAGCTGCTCGGCCTCGTCAAGCACGTGACTAGAGGACTGGTAGAGCTCTGGTAGTCTTTCTCGACCAAAGGAAAAGTGTGAAACAGAGGATCTTCAATGAACTTTGGTAGACCAAGAACTACAATCGGACTCCAAATTGATCTATGCATTTTTTTATCATCGAAGAACTACAAAGAACTAGTTTCAATCCATTTTTGATCATCCCAGTTCTTCCCTGCTCTCAATCCCATCCTAATAAAAATCACTTCTTTATTTCAAAAAAAAAAAAATCACTTCTTTGACCCAAAACTTTGAGTGACAATTCTATTTGGGTTCTTCGCTTTTACAGCGAAAGCCCAACTCAAAGCTTCAATCTTTTTTTCTTAGTTTCTGGGTTTTTTTTTTTTTTTTGAAAAGATTAGTTTCTGGGTTTATTATCTTTAAGTTTGTTTGATGAGCACGAAGAAAACCCAAATTTCTTTAAACCCAGAGCATGGTTGTCTTGAATTTGATGTTGGGCTGAGAGAGATGTGGAGAAGGTGAGTCTAAGGTGAAAACATGATTAAGGGATTGAGAGATATTACTGTGTTTAGGTATCTGACTGAGACCTAAACCCACAATTCCCCCTCACCAGAGCTTAGACCTTTCACCTCAATTCAGCTTCAAATTTCCACAAGTTTACACAATCAGTGCGGAATTTGAACAATATAAGAGAAACCCGTTTTAGGTTTGGCATCGTTTCTTAGAAATTCGCAGTCTTTATGCCGGTTTCTGCTAGATTCTGGGTTTAATTTGGTAGGATCTGCAATTTAGAACATAGCCGTTGTTGGTTTTTGTTTGGGTGTAGAAGATAGTGAGGTATGCTTTATATGTGCTATTAGTGAATCTTGTGTAGTGGGTGTTAATGACAATGCCATTGAGGAATGTGGTTGTATTGGACAAATCATGGGGATGAGAAAGACGTGGTTTTGGGAAGAAACAGATGCGAGGGAGGGGGGAAGAGAAAGTGAAAGAAAATTGAGGGCAAGAAGGGAATACTTTATATAAAAAGAGAAATCGACATGTTCTAAAAATCATGCTCTGCATATCAGCATATGGTGTGCTTATGATATAAGATAATTCAAGAAAATATATAACAAAGGTTTAATGTGTTTCGACCTGACATTTCACTGTATGGGTGTCCTCAATCATGACATATCTCATTGTGGCAAACCTTGCAATGCTCCATTTTTGTCATATTTTCATGTTTCTTAATCTCACCATTGGTGAAGCATGATTTTTAGAATGTATTTCAAATTGACATGAGATTTTTTGTCTTTTTTTTTATTTTTCAAATTCGAAAGTGAGAAATTTCATAAACGAAAATCTATTTGATATTTCAATGTTTCATAAGTTCAGATATATTTCTGTGTGATCAATCAATGTTCCAGTTATTTATTTGTTTAATTACCTCATTTGCAGTTGAGGGTTTAGCTCTCGAATTCAGATTTTTCCCCAAGTATGAGAGATAAATCTTAAACTCATGCTCTACTATTTAATTTTATATACTTAAATAATCAAATTTAATTCTTCGCGTTGTCTCATGTCTAAATATAAATCTTAGACCTTAATGTCCTTTGACTGCCCGTCGTCCAGTTCTCTGATGGCCCATTCTCTGGTTTTAGCAAGGGCGTGGGTTATTGCTATTTTGGTTGGGGAAAAACTTAGGTCCATACTTGTTTGGACATGTTTTTCCAAACTTTCTTATTTGCATATTTGGTAGTGTAATTCTATAATATATCTAATCGCGGAAAAAATAAATTAACGTTTAAAGATTATCTATGCAAAAATATTTATTTTTTCATAGATAATCTTTCAAGAAATGTTTTTGCATAGATAATCTTTAAAAGAAAATTCAACAAATTCGTAAGAAAAATAGGATGATGAAATAGTCAAAATCAAAAAAGGACTTACATTTCTGAAAGAGTGATCGAAATACTTCCCACTTTTGGTTTGCTTATCGCCTCTGCCACAATACACTAAACAAGAAACAAAGCATGAAAATTGCGGCAAATATGTACTCTAAACAAAATTGATGCTAGTGAGAAATTGAGAGCGAGAAAGGGATTGAAATTGATGAGTACCTGAAGGGACTGAGGGAGTAGTAGTGGTGGAAATTGAGAGCAAAGTTGTGGGAGAAGGGAGGCCTAGGGTTTCAGATTGAGAAAACGAAATGCGAGAGTTCAGAGCGAGCGATTGAGAGGGAATAGGGAGAGCTCCGAGTATGACTGACACCATAGATGAAGCTTTGAGAGGAGTGGATAAGGTTTTCGAGGTAAAGTGATTTTCAAGATCGTTCGGCTTATATTAACCTGAAAAGGCCCATGCCAAAGTGAGCTTCATACGTTCATTCATAAGGCTGAGGCCCAAACTTAAGTTAGGTCATGTCGTAAATTAAGTTGCCCGTTCATTTCAAATCTTTTGGTGTATTTTTTTTTTTTTTTGTGAGAAAAGAAGTAATTTCATTAATGCAAAAATTTATAATGGTGGGCATGACATTGTAAAATCCAAACTACTCAAATTAGAGAACAAGACCTACTCAATAGTATGACATCCTGTCACAAATCTATACTATTATTAAGAGAAGAGGTTTTGTTAGCCAAAACTGAAATTTTTGACAGATTTAACCCTAAAAGATTAAAAAACTTTGAGAATAAATTAAATCACAAAGATAAATTTTTTTTTTTGAAAATAAATTTCATTGAATCAATTAACGATTACAATCGTTTCGAATGGCATCCCTTATAAATTCGGGAGCTATGACAAACCAAGTTTGACTATCACTATTTCTTAAGGCATGAGAAGCAAATCCAAGTTTGACTATCACTATTTCTTAATCACAAAGATAAATATGACAATTACAAAGTAGATTTTTATTAAAAAAATTTAAAAAAAAAAAAATCCCACAATCCCCATTTTTCTCTCTACAATAACTGTTTTATTTTATTTTATGTTCTTAAATAAAAAACTATTCACATGTAGAGCATGTATGAAAAAAGCTAGTATGAATTAATAAAATAAGTTTCAAACACGTAATACAATAACACCACACTATGATAGTTATACATGTCGACTGTAAATATGAGGGGAATAATTGCTCATTTCTCCCATCCTAGAGGTAAACTGCTATCATCCCTCCCAATTTTAAATATTAATATATTACCTAGCATGACAGAATCACAGAAGCATCAAAACCAAAAAATATGATTAATTGAGATAGAAAATGATGCGCATTAATCGTTTCAATCTTATGAGATCATTACATAATTTGATTTTTTTTACAGATCAATTAATTCGTAATAAAATGATAATTGATAGTATAATTTGATGGGCATGTCCCTAGCCTCTTAATCTAAAATTTATCATTATTGTTTGATTGATCCGATGGTATAATGACTAGCACTACGTGTGATCATTTCAATAGTTTCCCTGGCCCTAGAAGATTCAGGATGATCGAAGTTAGAATTGGTATTGTGTTCAGTAAGCAGTATTTAGTGTTTGACAAGATGGCCGTGAAAGCTCTACTAATCAACATTCGATTTGAACAGTTATAAAACACCTAAATCAATTATCAACATGAAAATCATACAAATTTGCTGAATTATTCTCATTCATGCATTTAATTAGTAGCTTCGACAGATGGTGATTCATATCGGACGACCCAAATACGTTTCAAGGTCTTCCACACCTCAATGGTAGAAATTAATTTAGCTTCTATTTCATTTTTCATCTACTATAAAATGGCTTTCTCTGAAGTACGGTATTCCTCATCAAGAACCATGTCTCCAAAAAAATCCTCACCCGACTCCACTCTCTTGAAGTTGAAAAGAATGTCGCAAAAAGTGTTTGATTATAACCTATTTAGACGCACTGCCAAATCTCCTATCTTCTCCACCATCTCATTTGCTGCCATATTCTTTCTCCTCTATTCATCAGACACCATAGTCTCGATCTCTAACCTTCCCATGCATCCGGTTGACCTCAAAAGTCATAAAATTGTTGACCATCGCCAGGAACCAACCTTGAATACTACTACTAATATCCAAGAAGAGATCAGCATTGATGAAGGTCCGGATGAAGTTTACGACCCTCTAATCCCTCCCGACAATGTAACAAAATTAAGAAGAAAGACTAGTGTGGTTCAGGCGGAAGCTTCCAGAGCTGGAGATACTCCGGTCCAACAGCTTGACACAGCAATTCCACAGTCGAGTTCTCCAGTTTCTCAACAACGGATGCAGCATTCAATTCTACATGATATGGTTTTCACCAGCCAAGTCATTTGGAAAAAGAGAATTCTTCGCCATGGACAGCCTCTTCAAAGCTCATCCTCAAGGATGTTTGATGCTATTATCGAAAAGCATGGATTCGGCACGCGGATACCGAATCCTGAAACCATTACTTGATGGAGGATTCAAAATACTCGCGGTGACTCCAGACTTGCCGTTTCTAGTCAAAAACACTCCAGGTGAAACGAAATGAAGAGTGGGAGGAGAGACCCAGGTTACATCCCATTGTCCCAAAACCTAGCCAATCTGATCAGACTTGCCGTGCTTTACAAGTATGGAGGTGTACAGACTTCATAACTCTGAAGGATTTCTCGGGGTTGAGCGATGCAATTGGAGCACAAAACATAGATTAGGAGTCCAAAAACTGGACCATACTAAACAATGCAGTCATGATCTTCGACATAAACCTTCCGCTTCTACTAGACTTCTTGGGAGAATTTGCTTCAACATTTAATGGAAACAAATGGGGTCACAACGGACCTTACTTGGTCTCCAGTGTAACTGAGAAAATGGGGCGCACACCGGGTTACAACCTTACAATTTTGCCTCCCGAGGCGTTTTATCCGGTGGAATGAAATAAAATTCGGAGGATTTTCCGGAAGCCTCAGAAGGAATCGGAGTCGAGATGGGTGGAAAGCATGTTGAATGAGTTGAATGAAGGGGAGACTTATGCTCTACACCTATGGAACAAGAGAAGTAGAGAATTGGCCATTGGAGAGGGAAGTGTCATGGCTAGACTAATATTGGAGCATTAATGTGTTATTTGCCAGGAGTGAATTCCCCGTAGAAGAGATGCAGAACAAAGAAAATTGATTTTTTTTTTTTTTTTTTTTTGGGGCGGGGGGATCAGAAAGGTCTTCCCGTTTCAGTTGGGCTTATATACTTTCAAGCTTGACCAAGTACAGAAACCTTTCCAGGGCGCGCGCACACACTTCACGATCTCTTAAAGATGTAGGTTCTTTTTTTTTTTTTTATGAGAAAAGGGCGGTGCGGCAGCCCTCAAGCCTTGATAGCCTTAATTAAAGAAACTGTCGAATACAAGGGGGGGGGACAATGAGCCTAAACCCCTGATTACAATAAATAGAACATCCTGAAATACTATCCTGAGTCTCTACTAAATGCTTGTACTCAACAAAGCACCAATTAGCAAAGAGCGCTCTACTGGCGACTCTATTTGCTTTAACTGCATTAACGCAGCGGTGATACAACGGAAAGAAAACTTGATCTGCAACCCGACTGCAGCAAAGCATAATTACCATACGCATAGCTTTCCCATCATAATGCCACTGGACACTACATCCAGTGACACATAATTTCCCTCTGCTACTAAGAGGCAGCGACCATTTGCACGTGTAAGGAACTCGCCGCCTACCTAGAGCTAAACAGGCACACAAGGTGCAATGACTGGCACACAGGCCACGGCCTCCTACCGGAATACGGTTGGAGGTTATTACCGACAAAGCAATAACTGAAAAAAGACAAACAAAAAAGCAGTAAACAGTTAACAGGCCTTGATAGGCCCACCATCGGACAGTGGTCAATGCGGCCCAAGCTTTGATTCCAGCCCAATACGACTTGGGCACAGTCGGCGCAGCCACCATAGCGTCTCCCAGACCAGCGCGCCGCCGCCTCATTCGGACACCGACAGCCGTCGACCCACCATCTCCGTCAGAGTTTCGGCAGATCACCTCCTCCACCACCACAACCCCAAACCACGAGGGTCTGATACGAGGAACTGCCATCACCGGCAGAGACCCAGTACCAAGCCTCTCATCGTCGCCGACAGCCACACGATCCGACCGGATCCACCCACAAACCCAAGCTCCAGATCGGATGCGAACGCCGGCCACGCAACCGGTCACCTCCTTCAGCCACGAACCGTCCTGCTGTGCCTCCGCCACTTTCAACAAGCCTCTCATCGTCGCCGACAGCCACACGATCCGACCGGATCCACCCACAAACCCAAGCTCCAGATCGGATGCGAACGCCGGCCACGCAACCGGTCACCTCCTTCAGCCACGAACCGTCCTGCTGTGCCTCCGCCACTTTCAACTGGAACCCAAGCAAGAGCAAACCTATTAGCCACAAACTCCGATAACCAAACCCACACCTATTGACAGAGATCGACCTCCCCCCAACTCTTAGGCCTTCAATCTAGATCCCAAGGGATTAAGATTTGGGCTAAAGAGAAGGGGGAGGGGGTTTTTTCCAGATCTACTTTCTCTCTCTACAGTTTAGAGAGAGAGGGTCTCGCTTGCGTTTTTTGTTTAAAGATGTAGGTTCTTAACTTCTCAATGTTTTTTATTTTTTTGATACGAAACTTCTCAAATGTTCTTTTAGCTATTTTCACTTGTGGCAATATATGACATACATATTTCTACTTTTCTAGGGTCCTCGATCTATATACTGGAATCTACGCATGCACATGGCATATTACCGATCGGTAGTGTATTTAGGGATTAAGAGTTTTACTTGGATATGAGACAATGCGAAGAATTAAGGTTGATTATAAAAGAATATTAATTAATTAATTAATTAATATAGTGATCGAGTTTAAGATCTATCTCTCCAATTTGGGACAAAATGCGGATTGAAGAGCTAAAATCTCAACTACAAATGAGATGTTTCACGATTACATCTGCTTCGTTGTTCTGAGACAATGTTGCATGGATGTGCTATTTCGATGTAGTGGGCTAGTGGCACAGGTGGTTTTGTCGTCAGATTTGGTGGCTTAGCTAGCATGTCATTTATTTATTTATTTTTTTGAGAAAAAGGGCGGTGCAGCAGCCCTCAAGCCTTGATAGCCTTGATTAAAGAAACTGTCGAATACAAGGGGGGGGGGGACATTGAGCCTAAACCCCTGATTACAATAAGTAGAACCTCCTGAAATACTATCTTGAGTCTCTACTAAACGCTTGTACTCAACCAAGCACCAACTAGCAAAGAACGCTCTACTGGCGACTCTATTTGCTTTAACTGCATTAACGTAGCGGTGACACGATGGAAATGTAACTTGGACTGCAACCCAACTACAGCAAAGCATAACTTCCATACGCACAGCTTTCCCATCATGATGCCCCCGGACACTACATCCAGTGACACTAAATTTCACTCTGCTACTAAGAGGCAGTGACCATTTGCAAGTGCAAGGAACTCGCCGCATTCCTAGAGCAAAACAGGCACACAAGGTGCAAAGACTGGCACACAGGCCACTGTCTCCAACCAGAACACGGTTGGAGATTATTACCGGCAAAGCAACAGTAGAAAGAAAAAACACAAACAAGCTAAACAACACAGAAACATCAACAACCAACTGAAAACAGAACAAACAGAAACTAAAAACCACCAGCAAGGCCCAAAAGCAGAAACCCGTCCCAACCACCATCTCCACAGCATCCCAGGGGTTCAGCGCCAACAGCCAACCACGCAGCCAACACACCACAGTCTCACCACGCCTCCGGCCTGCACATCCACGCCGCCGCACCACATCCGTACGCCGCTGCTTCGCCACGCCATGTCGGAGACTTCCGCAAAGCCCAGCAGAAAACTGAGGATGAATCCCCAACCGAAGTCCAGAAACAAGCCGCTGCCACATCCGCTGCGCCATAGCCCCACATCGCCGTGCCTTAGCCCTGCACAGCCGCGCCGTAGCCCAGCGCCGCACCACCGCCGCACCACTTCGCCGACTACCCTGGAACTCGGAAGAAAGGAACAGATCCACCAACCCTGAGCCGCATCCCTGCCTTAGAGCCACACCACTAGCCTGAGCCACCATCCCCTCCCGGACCGCCACTAGCCTGAGAAGAGGTGGGATGGGAAAAACAAGCCGCTAACCAAACAACAAAGGAACTGGGACTAGAAGCCAACAAGAGTGTGCCCCCCCGACTCTCAAGCAGAAGATCATGATCCGGTTGGATCTAGATCTCGGCGAGAGAAGGGGGAGGAGGGTTTAGATCTACTTTCTCTCTCTAGTTTCTGGAGAGAAGGCAGAGCGCGCGTGTTGTTTTTGTTATCGCTAGCATGTCCTTTATACCTGGGCGAATTGGTTTTTGAAAAAAAAAAAAAATTGCATAGATGATTTTTAAAAGTTGTTTTAATTTTTCAACGATTAGATTATAGAATAACACCACCACCCCCTAAAATAAAGAATTAATCAAACTTGTCCAAGGTAAAGACAATCAAGAAAGCTGCATAAGTAAATATATAACTGACAAAAAAGCGGGCTAATCTAACTAATCTCGCTTGTACAATAGTCAGTTTTGAAAAACATGTTCAAACTTGTATGGGCCCAAGTTTTTTCCTAACCAAAATAGCAATAACCCATGTCCTTGCACTACTACAAAAAGTTAATCACACAACACTAATCACACAACAGAACAGAAATCGTCTGTTGTGTGTTTAAGTAAACTCTATTGTACAACGGTATTAGTGATGTTCTGTTGTGTGAATGTCAACAAAATGATAACTTTTTCCTCAGAACTACATTGCACAACACAATTATGACATTGCACAACACAATTATGTATTGTCCGTTGTCTGAGTCTTAAAAATTTAGTGGCAGATTTCCCTCCACTCTCGAGTCTTGGTTGCCTCTTGAAATCTGAAATTTGGGCTACTTGGTACAACGGTGCCTTGAGATTTCCGTTGTGTGATTGAAAACTGGATGCCAAATTTTGAGGAAGCTTGCTTGAATGTCTTCCACAAGGTAAACCTAGTGCAAGCTATAGAAATTAGACAACAGAAGTTATAATTTTCTGTTGTGTGAAGTGGGAACATAGGTAGCAACATTTTGAACCAAACTGCTGTAGGCGGCATATTTCCCTCCATGTTTTGGCATTTTAATTTTATGCAGTGCTCTCTTACAACTGTTTGTTAGGTTTCTGTTGTGTGAGGAACTTCAAAATTTGTTGAAGTTTAATTATGCCTCCCACCCAGCCCTAGCCACATCGTGTTCGAAAGAAAAATAAAACAAAATGAAACCTAACCTCTCGACTCTCATTCGTGAAACCTTTCTCTCTCTCTCTCCCTCCCCTCCCCTCCACGAAACCCCTCTCTCTCATGAAACCTCTCTTTAATCTCTTCACTGTGCTTCGATGTCCTTAACCTCTTCACTCTCCGACTGCCACCACCACCTCCGCACAATCCTTCCTCAGGCGCTGTGCTTCGATGTCCTTCACCTCTTCATTCGGCGTCGGCAACACAATCAAGATTAGTTTCTGCTCCTCTTACTCTTACAAGTAATTCTCTAATTGCAGGGTTCTTCTATTTGGTTTCTTGAGTTTCTTCTCATTGATACACAAGTGTTTGTGTTTGTACCCAGGTTTCGGTTCTCTTAGATTGTTCATCTTTCTCTTGGATTTAGGGTTTGTGAGTACTGAATTTCCGATTCAGAGTTCTGCATCTACCTTTCAAATTTTACTTCATTGAGTTCTTCATCTGCTTTGTGATTTGTGTACAGTGAATCGAAAAGATGGAGGGGAAATGCAAACCAAGCCTTTCTTGGAAGTGTACGAGAGGAGCACAGACAGAAGAGGACCTCCGTCGTCCGGCAAGCCTTAATCAATGGGCATTGCCGCTAAATCATGGAGGGAGGAATATTCCCCTGAAACAGATAACCATCCTCTCTCAGATCCTTATCCTTTCAATTTAATGTTTCAAACATCAATGGGTCCATCTGGTTCGAGCACTGGGTGAGCATTTGAACCATTAAAGAAGTTCAGAGCTAGCTGTTTCTTTTTCCTTCTAATATTTATATATTACATCTTGTTGTCTGCTTTTTACATGTTTTGTTCACTCTTTCTTGTTTTTCACCACTATGAGAATGCTTGTAACTTGTGGTATGTTGCTGAGTGCATGTCCAGCTTGTGCAATTCCTGACATGTTGCTATATGTGCAGATATCTCCTCGCCAAGGCCTGTTGAGAGTCTGTGAGTGAGGTTGAGAACTTTGTTGGAACTTCCGATGTTCCCAAGGGATGAACAAAAGCCCGGCCAATCTGCAAGATTAATCTCACTGGGTGAAGTAGTGGATTCTAAGGTTTGTTCTATCACATTTTACTCAACTTCGTTTTTCGTCTTTTGTATCTCTTCCAGTGACATTACTGACTATGATTTCATATCATTTTGGATTCCAAGATTGTGGAGAATGAAACTCTTGGCTACTTCATCGGGAGAGTATATATCTTCCTCACTCGTCTGGGTATAGACAAGAACCGTTTGAGGTTCAGGCAACACCTTGCTAAAGAAATGACTCACTATGCTACTGACTGCTGGGATGCTGAGATTGAGACTTCCTGTGGCTGGATTGAGTGCGTCGGTATTGCAGATAGATCTGCATATGACTTGAAGGCTCATTCAGTTAGGACTTGTTTGATGTTATTTACAATGTTATGCTTTAATACGATTAGTCTATGTTCATAGACAATTGTTTTCTGCTCTTTGGCAGGGGAAAAGTCGTCTTGAGGCACATGAACAACTTTCAGAACCAAGAGACATGGAGGTAATGCTTTTTGCATTATGTGCATTACCACTATAATTAGTAAAGGTATTGTGATGACATATATATGGACTCTCTTCAAACATATATCATTCTGTCTCAATATGCCACTAAATCATATTGAGAATGCCTTAAAAAAATGCTCTTGTTTCAAATAAATTTGGCTTGATAAGGAAACTGACATGACTCCTGCAGCAGAATTGGGGTAAATTATTTTTGCTAGACTTCCAGTCACCTTATATTTTCTATTTAAGTAGAATGTGATATCGAATTGTATTCAGAATGGGCAATATGATATGCATTGTTTCAGTTATGGTTGCTTTCATGACAACTTTGTCAGCAAGTTGATTTGGTGGATGTTACATTTGAAGGCTATAATCTGTTGGTCTGTTCTTTTCTTAGTTAGAGTTTATCGCACATAAGAATCTCAAAATCATTTATTGATGTGGTGATTGGCCATTCACTAGCCATTGTACTGCTTGGTTTCACGTAAGTGTATATTTCAAAATTGCACTTCCTTGTTAATACCCCATCATTAATCGTGCAAGTGCCAATGAAAAGAGGTCTGTAGCTTAATTTTCTAGGTTCTGTATTTATCTATTGGTTTCCTGTTTTATATTAGCTTTGGATTTAATTTTTGGACATTTGGTACTCCAATGTGATTCCAATGTTAATTGGCAGGGGGAACTAAATCATAGCTCGGTTTCTACGGCTTCGCTCCTTATCATGGATAGGCTATCCTCATCAGTGTCCATGTTATCATGGCTGTCCTTCCTACGATGGCACTCTTGAGGAAACATAATAAATGAACGTGGTAATTTCATACACACTACCATTCACCTGGAATAAGTAATATATGTGCTTTTTATTGGGTAATAATATTAGACGTGCTTTCAGTTAGTAACATGATTTGCTGATTGAGTACTAGGTCAGTTCTTTGATTCTTTTGATTGAATCCACTACTTTTGGGTCCAAGTTTGTCATGTCAGCATTCATGTCCATGATGATGCAAGATCAGGTATTATATAACATGCACAAGACTTCATGTTATGTGGAAATTTGGAGCCCTTGACAAGGCTTCAAATGCAAAACTTTTTCAGTGTATCAAATTCTGTGTTGCAATTCATCAATGAGCTCCTTTCTAACAAATTGGGAGATGAGTTGCTCCCTAAGATCTGATACATAATACAGGCAACCTTTTAATTATGAATTAACCGGATTAATTGTTGGTGTGAAGAAAAAAAGATATCATTTATCAAAAGAATTTTTTTTTCTAGGAATCCCAATTTTCGCTCCTCTATCTAGTGGTAGATATCAGGTGTTTCGCATGCGCATCTTGTAACATAGATTGATACTCAACTCTAATGAATAATGATCAAAGTAATACAATGAAGTCCAGACACACATATATTGGTCAATGATGGGCTGCCTGGGCCTCCTTTAGTTACTTTACCAATTCACTCCTTCCTGTGTTAGTTATCAGTATAGCTTAGCTGGTTTGTGTTCCTTATTGCTGTTCTATTCTGTTGATTGCTCTTTCTGCTCTTTTCTGCTCTTTCGTGCCATTAATCCAAGTACTTCCAGACCAAAGGAGAATAGAAAAAAAAAAATGCTCATAAGTCAAAATCATTTATATATCTTCACATGTTTGTATACAAGTACATATGAACAGAGTTATTTGCAGGTTAATTGCTTTTTGTTGAAAAGGTCATTTTGTTCAGGTCAAGATCTATAAGGTTAATTTAAACAAAAATAAGCTTTACCTAACATGTTCTTGCAATGTTAAATATAGGCAGAAGTTTAGCAATACTCCCCTAACAAGTGTTAGTTGGTCATGGTAAACATGATTATTAAGGATTGAGCAATATGATTCAGAGATGCTATATTAAGTAAACATGAGTAATTTTTTGAACAATTCTATAGGTGCATTTCAGAGGATATCCAGGAAACATATTGATCCCTTGTGAAGGTCAAGATAGCATAAAGTGGAACTTTATCAACTCACTGAAAGAGGTGAGGGCATCTTTAATTCTATTTTCTAATCTAAATTGACCCAACTTATTATTTCTTCCTATTTGCATTGGTCTTGGCTCGTGTTTGCTGCTTCATTTTGGGAGTTGGTGACAATCCCACTGCTTCATTACAACACAAGCTGCTGCCAACGCTAATTTTGGATTTACTTATGGATTGGAGGATGGGTTTGATTTTGGGTTAAGAGATGGTGAAATTTGAGATATGTGACTGTCGCATATATGTGCCGCTTTTGGTTTTTATAGCTTGCCATCTTGTATATGTGACTATCATGTGTTGAATTTCATGTCTGTTAATTCTCTGGAAAAAAGAAGTGATAGAAGTTAGTGGAAGTAGTATGCTCTAGCCTAGTTAACAAAGTATATCTTCATGCTGTTAAAAGTAATAAAACGTGCACTTTGACAAGCTGTTGGTTGTTTGCTTGAGCAGATTGATGAGAATGATTCAGTAGCTATGCTGAGGGCTGCTGAGGAAGCCTTGGAAGCACAGAAAAAGGTGAGTAGCACATAGCTGGGTGTGGCATCTCATTCCTGATGATCCTAAATATGCAGAAAGCATAAAGCAATTGGAGCAGGTCCTTCCAGGTTTTATTGAAGCCAGAGGCAGCTGAAGGCTAAGAGCCATTGAGAATATAAATGTTTTTGATTCATGTATAACTAGTTAGGAATGCTCTTGTTTGGTACATTATCTAGTTACTTGAATATATAGATGTTTGAATAATTGTACTGGACTTATAGTTATGTTTATATGGTAATATATCGAGCATTACTTCTGGACAAACGTTTATATGGATATTCTTCTTGTTGTCCAAGTTTAAGTCATACAACACATTGTTTTGTATTGTGTTGTATGAATGTAAAAGAGTTCAAAATTAAGGCTTCTCCTACAACAGTCACTAGTTGTTACCCAATCTGATTACAATATTCACACCACAGCTGATCAAATATAGTTGTTGTGTGAATTGATAACCAACAAAAAAAAAAAACAAAATGCTGTTGTGTGAGATTCATAACACACAACGGAAATAAAATTATCTCTATTGTCTGAATGAATCAACAGACAAGGGAGATAATTTCACTTTGGTTGTGTGTGACTTATCTCAGACAACAAAGAAAGAATTATAGCTGTTGTGTGTTATGAATCTCAGACAACAATTAATGAGTTATAGCTGTTGTGTGTTATGTGTCTCAGACAATAAAGAGAGAATTATAGTTGTTGTGTGTTATTGATCTCAAACAACAAAGAATGAATTATAGTTATTGTGTCTTATGAATCTCAGACAACAAAGAAAGAGTTATGGCTGTTGTGTGTTATGAATCTCAGACAACAGCAAAAATTATCTTCTGTTGTCTGAATGGCCGAGGCATCCCTGCGCATGCCATGGCAGGCACCTGCTGCGCAGAATTCACACAACGGAAAAATAACTATTCTGTTGAGCCAACTACTGTCAGACAACGGTGGAATTACCGTTGTGTGATTTTTCAATCACACAACACGGTGGACTTGGTCATCAGACAACAGAAATCCACCGTTGTCTGATTAACTTTTTGTAGTAGTGTTGCTAAAACCTAAATGAGCCACCTGAGAACTTCCGTCGCCCAGGTCTAAGGACATGCTAATCAAGCCACCAAATATGATGAAAAAAACACCCGTTCCGTGCCACTACATCGAAATAACACATCTAGGCAACATTGTCTTAGAACAACGAATTAGGGCTCAGCATTTAAGTCGGAAAACCTGCGAACCCGGACCGGCCTGCCAAAGCCCAACCCGTACGGGCCGGGCCTCTTTTTTTCTTCTTCATATAAACGGTTCGGGCCTGGGCCTTGACTTTCAAACAAACAGTTCGGGTTGGGCCTTGACTTTCAGAAACAAAAAAGCTTGCCATGCCCGTATCACTAAAAAGAGACAGGTGTTTCTGTCTTACTAGTCATATAATAAGGCTCAAAACCCTTAACATTGGGTCGACCTCACTGAATCCTTTTCTTCAGCTCCAAATTCCCAAACTCTCTCTCTCTCTCTCTCTCTCTCTCTCTCTCTCTCATTCTTCACGATCAGCCCCAATTCAGCCGCCTCCTTCTTTCTCCTTCTCCTCTGCCAAATCGGACTTCCAATAATTCGCTCTGATTCTCAACTCCAAGATAACAACACGATCATGGTATAGGCTTAGCATGGAGAAGACTAGGCGGTATCTTCATTATCCATCGATCTGTGCTAACTGCTAAGGGCTTCAAATATCTCGCGGTAACTACTTCATCATCCATTGATTTTGCAACCATTGCTAAGATCTGAAGCTCACAGAATTTGAGTCCGAGCTAAAAGCTCACAACTCTTCAATTCGGTGCTGAGAAAATGAGGCTGAAATGTTCTGAAATTTTTGAATCTTTTGGTTTACTATTGTTTTCGACTTGAAATGAGCTTTAAATTTTCAATTTTTAGTGTTGGATTAGTGAAGAACATATCAATGATTGCTTTACTGATTGTTTGATGCATGTTTTGATTTTGAATCTTGGTGTAGTTTATGTTGAAATCTGATGGAAGTAAATTTATGTTCTTGGTGTACAGTGAAGAATTCTGATTTGTTTTAATACCGTAAAAAATCTGATTCTGATAACGTTTTGATTCATATTGCAGTACTGTAAATTCATGTTCTTGGTTTTCTTGATTGAAGAAAGTGACTTTGAAGTGAATTGCAAAAAACAGGTATTTGGGCCCGAAAGCCCGACCCGAAATTAAACGGGCCAGTCCCTGTTGTTTGCAAAATGGGCTTTGGGCCCGAACTATAAGAAACGGGCCGGTCCCGGGCCCAGCAAACTTTTAGTTGGACTCGGCCCGTGCCCAGCCCTACAGCGAATAAGAAAGAACTATAATTGTGACACATCTCATTTATAGTTGAGGTTTTAGCTCTTCAATTTGGACTTTGTCCCAAATCCGAGAGATAAATCTTAAACACCATCACTATATTAATTAATTTTATGTTCTTTTATAATCAACCTTAAATCTTCGCATCGTGTCATATCTAAGTAAAACTCTTAATCCCTAAATACACCTCCCGAACATTATCAATTTGCCATGTGAGTAGATTCCAGTATATAGATCGATAACCCTAGAAGTATATGTCATATACTGCCACAAGTGAAAATAGCTATAAGAACCTATATCTTTACACACTGAAAGTGAAAGGATAGCTAGCTAGAGAATGGCTTTTGAGTGATCAAAGTATATGTAATTTCGTCTAGATAACAAGAAAAGAGAAGAGATCGACGTGTTTAGGTAACACGTACATGCCCCGGAAAGGTTTCTGTACTTTTGGTCAAGCTTGAAATTATAACCCCAACTGAAACGGCCAATCGCTTGTTCAAATCCTTTCTGCATCTCTTCAATTTTCTCTGTTCTCCATCTCTAGCTTCTACAGGTGAATTCACCATCGATCTTATAAAGAAGTTTTTTTTTTTTTTTGCTGAATGTTGAGGATAGGAGAGGAATAAGGCCTCCCTATCACTCCATTTTATTAATTAAAGAAGAATTAAGGAGGAGGACCAACACCAATACCTCCTAAAAAAAACAATAAAAAAAACAGACTAATTAAAATGAAATTGAGGCAGACCTCTAATGTTTGTATTACAATATGATATGATACTATGAATGGTGAAAATTCATCCCAACACACCAAATTAAAACAAGACGTACTGTGATTTGCCAAAGCATCAGCTATTTTATTCCGTTATCGAAAAATATGAGAAGCTCTAAAGTTCATATGAGAGATTTGGTATAAGCAATTCAACCAACGAACTCGAAGAGACCAAGGGACAAGAGAAGGTGTACGGATATAATCAAGCACCAGAGATGAATCAACCTCCAACCAAATATGTTTCCAATCCCGAACCCAAGCAAACTAAATAGCCTTAATGACATCTATTATCTCCTCTGCAACCGAACTAGGAATCTCAAGATTTTGAGGTAAAAACACCAAGAAATTGACCATTATAATCCAGAAAAATAGCACCACAACCACCAACTCCCTCTTGATCTTATAAAGAAGTAATATTTATGTCCTGGCAAATAACACAATGCGCCGATATTAGTCTAGCCATGACACTTCCCTCTTCAATGGCCAATTCTCTACTTCTCTTGTTCCATAGGTGTAGAGCATAAGTCTCCCCTTCATTTAACTCATTCAACATGCTTTCCACCCATCTCGACTCCGATTCCTTCTGAGGCTTCCGGAAAATCCTCCGAATTTTATTCCATTCCACCGGATAAAACGCCTCGGGAGGCAAAATTGTAAGGTTGTAACCCGGTGTGCGCCCCATTTTCTCAGTTACCCTGGAGACCAAGTAAGGTCCGTTGTGACCCCATTTGTTTCCATTAAATGTTGAAGCAAATTCTCCCATGAAGTCTAGTAGAAGCGGATGGTTTATGTCGAAGATCATGACTGCATTGTTTAGTATGGTCCAGTTTTTGGACTCCAAATCTACGTTTTGTGCTCCAATTGCATTCCTCAACCCCGAGAAATCCTTCAGAGTTATGAAGTCTGTGTCTAAGTATACACCTCCATACTTGTAAAGCACGGCAAGTCTGATCAGATTGGCTAGGTTTTGGGACAATGGGATGTAACCTGGGTCTCTCCTCCCACTCTTCATTTCGCCAAGCCAAATTTCACCTGGAGTGTTTTTGACTAGAAACGGCAAGTCTGGAGTCACCGCGAGTATTTTGAATCCTCCATCAAGTAATGGTTTCAGGATTCGGTATCCGCGTCCCGAATCCATGCTTTTCGATAATAGCATCAAACATCCTTGAGGATGAGCTTTGAAGAGGCTGTCCATGGCGAAGAATTCTCTTTTTCCAAATGACTTCGCTGGTGAAAACCATATCATGTAGAATTGAATGCTGCATCCGTTGTTGAGAAACTGGAGAACTCGACTGTGGAATTGCTGCGTCAAGCTGTTGGACCGGAGTATCTCCAGCTCTGGAAGCTTCCGCCTGAACCACACTAGTCTTTCTTCTTTTGTTACATTATCGGGAGGGATTAGAGGGTCGTAAACTTCATCCGGACCTTCATCAATGCTGATCTCTTCTTGGATATTAGTAGTTGTAATCAAGGTTGGTTCCTGGCGATGGTCAACAATTTTATGACTTTTGAGGTCAACCGGATGCATGGGAAGGTTAGAGATCGAGACTATGGTGTCTGATGAATATAGGAGAAGGAATATGGCAGCAAATGAAATGGTGGAGAAAATAGAAGATTTGGCAGTGCGTCTAAATAGGTTATAATGAAACAGTTTTTGCGATATTCTTTTCATTTTTAAGAGAGTGGAGTGGGGTGAGGATTTTTTTGGAGACATGGTTCTTGATGAGGAATACCGTATACTTCTGAGAAAGCCATTTTATAGTAGATGAAAAATGAAATAGAAGCTAAATTAATATCTACTATTGAGGAAGTGAGGATTACCTGTGGAAGACCTCTTGAAACGTTAAAAATTTGGGTCCGATATGAATCACCATCTGTCGAAGCTACTAATTAAATGCATGAATGAGAATAATTCAGCAAATTAATTTGTCTGATTTTACATGTTGATAATTAATTGATGTCTTAATTTACTGTTCAAATGAATGTTGATTAGTTCAGCTTTCATGGCCATCTTGTCAAACACCAAATTCTGCTTACTAAACACAATACCAACTTCATCCTGAATTAATTAGGGCCGCGAAAACCATTGAAATTAATGGTCACATGTCGTGCTAGACGTACATTATACCATCGGCTCAATCAAACAATAATGATACATTTAAGACTAAGAGGGACACGCTCATCAATTATTATACCATCATTAATTATCATTTGTTACAAAATGATCTCTCTCTCTCAAAAAGAAAAGGGTGAAAATCATTTTATTTAAAAAAAATTCTTCTATGTATGGTGGTGCAAGCGATCCATGCCCAACACTATTAGGTGATCTCAGTTCTTGATATTTGTAGTTTTTTTTTTTAATAATAAAAAAGTGCACTTAATGTTATCCAGCTATCAGCTTCTATTAATCCAAGTCCACATCAATTGGTGCTTTGAATCCCTTCTCATCTATTTATTTAATGATCTCATCAGATTAAAACGATAAATACGCATCATTTTCTATCTTGAATCATAATTTTTAGTTTTGTGAAAAAAAAAATTTATGCACCAACAATGCAAGTGACACAGCACCTATATATGAAATGATTTCAATTCTTGATATTTATAGTTAACATCTTTTATAATAACAAAAAAGTCAACTTGTTATTATATATCCAGCCATCCATTCATGTTGGTGTAAGTGCAGATCGGTGCTCTGAATTATCCCCCTTGATTTTGATGCTTCTATTTTGCTAGGTAATATATTAGATTTAAAATTGGGAGGGATGATAGCGGTTTACCTCTAAGATGTGAGAAATGAGCATTCATTCCCCTCATCTTTAGAGTCGACAAATTTATTGAATACCTTATCAGTTATCTCAGTGTAATTAGTGTAGTGTTATGTGTTTGAAACTTACTTTATTAACTCACATTTGTGACGAGATGTCATACTATTATGTCTAGCTTGTCCTCTAGTTTGAGTAGTTTGGATTTTTTTTTTCCCTTTTTCTTTTGATCAAGATCACATGATATCCTCAAAAGTTTTCTATGCCCAAAGACTAATTCGTGCCTGAAGATCATGTCAAAACGCTTCCTCTCCCTTTTCCACCAAAAATAGATTGATATTTAAACTCCGATCAGCGTTGGGGGATTAGGACCCTAGTGTGGGGGTTCCATACTAAGAGGCTCTTACCAACTCGACTACCTGTGGTTGTTAATAGTTTGAATCTTAAGATGTCATCCTCACCGTTATAATTTTTTGCATTAATGAAATTACTTCTTTTCTCCAAAAAAAAAAAAAAAAAAAAACACCAACAGGTTTGAATTGAACCAGGAACTTAATTTACAGTTTTACACCATGTGACCCAACTTAAGTTTGGGCCTCAGCCTTATGAATGAACCTCACTTTGGGCCTTTCCGAAAAAGTAAAATGCCGTCGAAGACATGTCTCTAAAACGAAACGGAGCACTTTTCCCTCGAAAACCTTATCCTCTTCTTCTCTCAGAGCTTCAGCTATGGCTTCACTCATACTCGGAGCTCTCCCTATCCCCTCCCAATCGCTCGCTCTGAACTCTCGCATTTCGTTTTCTCAATCCGAAACCCTAGCCATTTCACTTCCTTCTCCCACTGCTTCGCTCTCAATTTCCACCGCTACTACTCCCTCAGTCCCGTCAGGTACTCATCAATTTCAATTTCAATCCCTTTCTCGCTAGCATTTATATAGCTCTGTGTTTCTGTTTTGAGTATCTATATGCCCTAAGTTTCATGCTCTGTTTCTTCTTCAGTGTACTGTGGCAGAGGCGATAAGAAAACCGAAAGAGGAAAGCGTTTCAATCACTCTTTCGGAAATGTAAGTCCTTTTCTGACTTTGGCCATTTCATCGTCCTAATTTTCTTACAAGTTTGTTGAATTTTCCTCAATTTTGAATGTTTTGTGAAAAAAAATTTGAAAATTGTTTTGCTATAGGCGAGGCCAAGGAACAAGAAGAAAGGGAGAGGACCGCCTAGGGTTCCGGTACCGGCGGCTCCGCCTAAGAAAGATAAGTTTGAGGACGATTCGGTCGTCAAGGTTGAAATTGATGAGTCCTTGTCTTAGCTAATGGCTGATGCCAATCTGTTTCATTTCTATTTATAATTGTAATTGTATGCGCCTTGGATATGCTTTTATTTGATGAATACTTTTCTTGGTCTTCTTTGCTATTAATGAATTGAGCTTTGAAATTCGGTTTCCATTTGGTGCTTAGTTTTCTTTTCCTTGTAGTTTAGGGAGACAAATGCTAAGATATGCTTTATGATTTAGCTATTTATTTATTTGTCTGAAATTTGGATTAGTCTGTCAAATCTTGTCTTCTTGGAAACACATCGTAGGAAAAGCTGTTTGTATCGCCGGCTTTGAACATATTTTTTTTATAGTTTATAGGGAGTTATTGCCGCCTTAGTCCCACCTGTTGGTATTTCCTTCATTCTTCCTGTTCTTCTTCATGAACCTGTATCTTGTCCACCCATTTATGTAATCCAAGTACCTGAAACCTCTAGGATTACAATGGTATCGGAAATAACTGAAGAGAAGGATGATGAGAGTAGTTATTTTGTTGATCCACAAGTTCAGAAGGAGAGAATAAGGCGTATTATAGAGTATCAGAAGTCTCTTTATCTGTCTTCTTCTTCGTCATCTTCCTCTTCATCCTCTGCTGCTTCATGTTCCTCATTCTCTTCATCTCAAAAAAGAAGCAGTTCGTTAAGTTTGGTTCAAGGAGGAAACACGTCTTCGCAGATATCAGAAATAATTGAAGAGAAGAATGATGAGGACAGTTGTTGTGTTGATCCACAATCTCAGAGGGAAAGGATAAGGCGGATTATAGAGCATCAGAAATCACTTTGGCAATCTTCGTCTTCCTCATCTTCCTTGTCTTCCTCAGCTGCTTCTTGTTCTTCATTTTCTTCATCACGAAGAAGTGGCAGTTTGCTGAGTTTGATGAAAGTAGGAAACACATCCTTGAAGAGATTATTTGAGATGGAGCATACTAGTCTGGCTAACCATTTTGATGATTTGAGTGGCTCACCTGTAATTAAGCCTATCCTTCTCTGGGGCAGTGATACAGACAATGAACATGAAATATATAATCCCTGGCCATCCGTCATGCAGTTTGGCCCCAGAAATGATTCTAGGATTGATAGGCAAAGTAAGTTTGCTTCAGATGGTAGTGTCATTGAAAGTGATGGTTTCCATAATAGAGAGGTAAGAACTGGCAAACGGAACTTGACTAGGAAAAAGTCCTTTAGGAGATTGCCAGGATTTGGCATATGGAGATGCGGAGGATATAGAATGAGATTAAGGTTGAGACGGCTTAGGATTGCTTTTTGTAGAAGAAAATACTGATATTTGTCAGCAGACTTGTAATACAAGAAATTCTGATTTTTATAAAAAAAGGTTAGCTTTTTATTAAGCATTCAGATATCGAAACAGGGAATATCCACCACTATTTGTTTACAGAATATGAGATTTACATTCAATTGATGATTTACTTACACTGGAGCAAAAAAATCACAATGAAAGGAAGAACAAAAAGATAAAGTTATGAATGAAACAAAAAATGAAGGAAACTTTCTTATATCTAAATCCAGTAACAGAGTACACCACCAGATAGGAGGGTATCAATTTTCAGTCTGTGACTTTGCCACAGGTTGAAGATGCTTCACTATATTTCTAGATACGAAGATTCTTTAAGAACTATATATGTCTTTACAGATGACGCAGTGATAGGAGATTAATCTCTGCATAATGCTTCCTTCTTCGATTAGTACTCTGCTACTTTGCTTGTTCCATAGGTGTACTCCATAAGTCTCCTCACTAAGCTGAAGCAGCTTCGCGTTTATCCATTTAGTGTCAGCATGGTTTTTCGGCTTCTTAAACAAGCCCCCAATTCTAGTCCAATCCACTGGATAGAAAGCCATAGGAGGCAGGACTGTAAAGTTATATCCAGGTCTGTTTTGCACTCTTTGGACCACTCTGGAAACAAGATAGGGTCCATTGTGACCCCATTTATTCCCATCAAAAGTCAAGGCAAACTCCTTGATGAATTTGCGCAGAAGAGGATGATTCATATCAAACACCAGCACTGCATTGTTCAGTCTGGTCCAGTTTTTCGACACCGCATCCATACTTTGTGCACCGATTGAGTTCCTCAACCCCGAAAATGATTTCATGACAATGAAATCCGTGTCCAGGTACACACCTCCATACTTGTATAAAACTGCTAGTCTCAATAAATTAGACAGGTTCTGAGCTAATGGAATCTCACCAGGGTCTCTGTTGCCTGTCTTCATCTCAGCAAACCAGGCCTCAGCTGGGGTGTTCTTGAACAGAAATGACAAGTCTGGCGTCACAGCATGAACTTTGAACCCGCGATCCTGCAGCGGTTTCAGAAGCCTGTAACCTCGCCTGGAGTCCATGGTTCTCGAAAGAATCATCAAGCAACCACGAGGGTGAGCTCTGAATACACTCTCCATCGACAGGAATTCTCTGCTTCCAAAAGACCTCGCAGGCGATATCCATGTCATGAAGAACTGAGTCTCACACTTATGGTCAAAGAATTCAAGAACTCTACCATGAAACTGCAGCGCCTTCTCGTCCGAATAAAAAATCACAAATTCGGGCAGCTTTCCCCGAAACCAGCTGATTCTTTCTTCTTCAGTGACATTGAAAGGAGCAACAACAGGACTTGTATCTTCTGTATCAACTTCAACGACATCAAGGACATTTTCTTGCATAGAACGCAGCGCTTTACGAGTTATATCAGACTTGATGAACTGGCGTTCGATACTATGAGTCTGCAGCACCTGAGAAACAGCTTTATCTTTCAACTCAACCGAGTTTTGGGAATCAGTATATATGATACCATCTGCATAGATGATGAAGATGATTGCAACAAGTGATACAGTGCAGAAGATGTGGAACTTCGCCAGGCTAAGTAGGCGGCTGTCGATTCGGCTACTCATCATTATCAGAGTTGCATGGGAGAAGAAGTGAATGTGAAGAAATATATCTCTAGAAAGACTCTCATGGCGAATAGACCAACGTATTAAGACGACACACGCTTATACAAAGAAAATTCTTGCAGGCTTCTTCTGTACTAGGCGTCTGGTTTTGAAGCAGTCAATATGCGACTTTTTGGTAAGAGTCAGATGCTGAATAAAATGATAAGCCGCCTACAATACGCTAAAACCAAGAAGCATTGTTTTGTATGCATATAAAAATGATTAGGGTGCATCGATATAATAATCGATATAATAATGATGGTGATTGGAAGTTTGGAACAATGATCTTATTTTATGTTCAGGGAGTTTTCCCCAGTTACGAGCTGCATTTATTTTCAATGGCTTTATAAAGGGGGAGGATTATTTGCACAGACATAAATGGATGGTTAGATTATATTAAATATATTCTTAGGTTATTAATAAAAATATTAATTATAAATATGAAGGGTTGAGATCATTTTATAAGTGTTAAGTCATTTGCACCGTTGGTGCATAGAATAATTTCCACTTTATAAAAGATAGGAAGGTACCTACCTGGCCATTTGTGAACAGCCTCATACTTTTTAGCAGGAGCTTTTTGATTGAAATGATACAGTAGAAGGAGATTTTTTAGAGTTGAATTGCTTTCTAAGATAGTGGTGGATTATTCGTAAGTTTGGGGATGACCCTTTGGCTTTTCCGGCGATACGAACGTATTTAAGTAATTGTTGTTCCGTAAGACCATAATGAAAGAACAATTTTTGTTTTTCTTCTAAACGAATACGATATTGCGATTTTTTGCCGGGGCACGATTGGGTTTGAAGATTGCTTCCGGCTCTAGGCTTTTTACTAGTTAGCCCCGGTAAAGCCCCCTTCCATACCTCCTTTTGTTTATTTTTGGGTGCATAGTTTATTTATACTAACTATTTATCAAATTTGATACCTGAATTTGGAATTGACCCGAACCGTTTGCAATCAGTAACGACAACGTAGCCTCTCAAGCGAACCACACATCGATAAAAGCAAACCCGACTTGGAACCTAAATAAGATTCAAAATCGAATTAATCTCATGTCTGAATTCCGAACCGACTAGAATTTTAAATCCGGATTCGTGCATAACCCATTTGCAAGTTACTACTTAGTAACAACAATGCAACGTCTGAAGCGAACCACAAACCAAACATACAAAAACCGTTGAGGAGTCGATGAAAATAACCGCCAATAGCTGCCTAAAAATCATGTATTTCCCTTAAGACAGCCTCATCATAGTCTCTGGCGGAATTGTGCAAGGAACCCCCTTTGTTTTCTAAAATCTAATGTATATTATCTATATTTATTTATTTTATTAATTTGTATTAAAAAGTAAAGATTTTTTTATGGAGATGTTAAACGAAGATGAATAGGTAATACTTAGGGGGTTGATGTTGGTGCAGCACCATGTAAGAGGATGTGCCCAGTGCTTAAGATTCAACGAGACCACCGTTCTTTTATTTCTAATCTCCATCCTTGTCTGGTAATTAGACCCCGTAATCTTCACAATATTTCTTATGGTTGGATTGCATACTATAAAAAGCGCGCATAAAGTATGGGGTTCGATTGGGGATCATTGCCCATGTGTTTAGTAACTTGCCATGTTCTTGCTAGTATTTCCTCCTCATGCGTCCCCTTCTTCGTCGTGGACCTATAGGTATTATTGCATAAAGCTGCTGCTGCTTCTTCTTCTTCTTTTTTTTCTTTTATATATATATATATATTTTTTTTTCTGGGTCAAAATTGCATTATATAACAAAACTAATGAATTATAGAAATGTGTTCTGTCTTATTCCTTAAATATTCTCTTCTCTGTTCCAACATATTTACATATGGAACTATGGAAGAACCGACTGTTTCTTCATTTGGGGGGCAAAAGATTTTATTCTCAGGCGGCTTGCTATTCCGGAATTTACAAACATCACCTCTCCTTCACCACCAATCAATTCCCTTTTGTTGCCAATGTTTGTTTTTACCAGATTACCTGGTGTCCTGGTTCCCGGTTTTACCTCAAGGTCTTTTACCTGACAAGGAGCACGCTGCAAAATTTTCTATGTTTCCTTCGAGAATATTGATAAGAAGAAGAGACATTATTGATTAAGAAAGCTTATAATTGTTAAGGTCAATGTCTATTTGGTTTATAATAACTTAATAAGTGGAGAGAGCTAGCTAGACTTTTATGGTACCAAAAAAATAAAAAATAAAGAGAGCTAGACTTTATTTTGTTATGTAAAATTTTATATTTTCAATGTGAGACAACACTTCACATTTTCACATGTTGAATAACGTATAGTAAAATGTAAATTAAATATGTGTATAACTTAAATTGGATGAAGAGCATGTTTAGTTTTTGGTCCTCAGAAGTGCACTAATTAATAAGACTCTGATATCATAAAGAAAATAGACTGAAATTCACACTCCTTAATTTACAATCCACACTTCCCATTCTTTTTTAGGTTGAAGTTCTTATAAAAAAACAAAATATAAGTTAGTAAAGACAAAATTTAAATTTATTAAAAAAAAATAAATGTGTGAATTATAAAATTAGGAGTCTAAACTTTACTCTCCTAAAGAAATCTACTCATCGAAACTCAAAACCAATTAGAAATCAGGAGGAGACTAGACTCTTGGGGAGTAGTGAAGATAACTCCTAAACAGTAAGATCCTGTATGTGCTATCCAAAGACACCAACTACTGCAACACAATGCATGAAAGGTGTTTACTATAAAGGGGCTTGTGGCCTTTACATCTGATTAAGGTAAATGTCAGACACTGGTACTCATGGTTCTAGGCAATTTAATTAGTCTATTCTTTGGAGTTGAGCTTGACGTCGAGAAAATGTAAGTTTGTTCAAATAATGATTTTTTCTTTCGTGTCCAATACGATGAAGCATTATGTGTCAAGTTTGTTGAATTGTTAATAAATTTATCAATTTTTATGAAAATAAAACGATTTGGAGTGATTTGTCTGGAATTAGATATTTTTCAAGAATGGGGTCGATGTAAGTGACTTATTGGCAAGTAATCATCAATAGTACATTAAAGATGCATTGGGGCTGAGGTAATCCCTATGCCATTATTTGGGGATCACTTGGCTGTAGCGTTCATATCCTTATGCCATGGTAGATGAGATGTCTCTACCATAATATAGTATGGTAACGTACAGCCTAACAGTTGCCATTAGTTATCAAGTGTCAATATATAAAGACATGGACTGAATCGTGCCAAAACATTGTTTCTTTTTAATTAGCGGTTTGTTATTTTAACAAGTTCATGTGAGTTGAACCAGATTGCATAGGATTCTCAAACACCAAGAAGAAGAAAAAGAAGAAGAAAGGGTATATGACATGTATATTAGTATTTTGGGCATCGATAAGAACACGAAACCAAGGTACAAAGTACAAACTTACTCTTTGACACTGACAAAAACTCCGTTAGAGTTCGCAAAGGTACATAAAGTGAGGCAACTTCTCCGATTATACCAACACATAGGTATAAAATACATAGTTATTGTCTTGTTCATAATTGATTTTGTATACCTCCTCAAAAAAAATAATTGATTTTGTATAAAGAAAAATCTAGATAAACCACATTTTTTAGTATCACTTGAATCTCACCTCATGTGACAGCTGATGCAACACAAAGTCCAATTCATGGGAGAAATTTATTAACAACTAAACTCATAATCAAAGTGGCGGAAGTATGAAGGTCAAACAAGTTTTAAACACAAGGTTGTTATTAAGATTTGAAAAATACAGGATAATGTACAAATGACCAGAAAATGATATGCTAATTAGTTGGACCAAAAAAGATACCCCTTCTAGTTAATTGGAACATTCGCTGTTGCTTTGCGAACAAGTTAAGTAGCCTATGAATTTTTAAATGCATGAAGGATAAGTCAATATATTGTAATAGACTAATAGTTATAAACAAAAATAGTACAAGCAATACATTATTTTACTTTGGGCTAAAGTCTGTTTAGTCCCTGTACTATGCCTCTCTCATCGTTTCAGTCCCTAACATTCCAATTTAATCTGAAAAGTCTCTGAAGTCTCAATTTCCGTCTAATAGGTCCTTTTCAGGGGACATTATGAATTGGCCTTGGGTGAAATATCCAATATACCCCTCAATTATTTCTTTTTTCTTTTTTTTCCTTTTTAATTTATTTTTTTCCTTTTTTTCTTTTTCCTTTTTAATTTTTTTTTTCTTTTTCCTTTTTTCATTTTTATTTTTTTCCTTTTTCCATTTTAATTTCTTTTTTTTTTCTTTTTCCTTTTTAATTTCTTTTTTCCTTTTTTTTCATTTTTCCTTTTTAATTTCTTTTTTTCTTTCTTTTTTTTCCTTTTTAATTTCTTTTTTTCCTTTTTTCTTTTTTCTTTTTCATTTCTTTTTTGCTTTTTAATTTCTTTTTTTCCTTTTTTATTTTTCCTTTTTAATCTCTTTTTTTCTATTTCTTTTTTTTTTTCTTTTTCCTTTTTAATTTTTTTTTCCTTTGTAAGTTCTTTTTTCTTTTTCGTTTTGCCTACTTTCTACTTTCTACTTCCTCAACCCACCAATCTCATTCCGATCAAACTCCACAACCCATCTGTTTCCCAATCAGCTCAGAAATTCGCCGCTAAACCACTCCCCTCTTGTTTTCACAGCCTACTTCTCTCTCTCCCACTCAAATCCCACTTTGTCTCTCCACATCAAGCCTCAATTTGGAAACTTTTCACTGAAAATTACCATTTTTTAACTTTTCACTGAAAACTACCATTTTTTCAAACTCTGAGGTTTTTGGGTCTTGCTCAAAATGGTGATTTGGATTTTGGGTTTGATTGAAATGGTGGTTTTTGATGGCCAAGTTGACAAAAACCAGAAGTGAAGAAGAAGAATAGTGAAGGAAAAAAAAAATGGCCGCTGGCGTGGAGAACAAGAATTGGGGTTTCGGGTCGATCTGGATTGGTTCGCAGACGTGGCGCTACTGATGCAGCAGAATACGATGGTCATTAAAAAGGAAAAAGAAAAAAAAAAGAAAAAAGAAATTAAAATGGAAAAAGGAAAAAAAGAAAAAAAAGAAATTAAAAAGGAAAAAGAAAAAAGAAACAAGAAAAAAAAAGAAATTAAAAAGGAAAAAGAAAAAAAATTCAAATGGAAAAAGAAAAAAAGAAAAAAAAAAGGAAAAAGAAAAAAAAATTAAAAAGGAAAAAGAAAAAAATTAAAAAAAAAAGAAAAAGGAAAAAGAAAAAAGAAAAAAAAAAGAAATTAAAATGGAAAAAGGAAAAAAAAAAGAAGGAAAAATGAATTAAAAAGGAAAAAGAAAAAAAAGAAATTAAAAAGGAAAAAGAAAAAAAGGAAAAAAATAAATTATAAAGGAAAAAAAATAACTGAGGGGTATATTGGACATTTCACCCAAGGCCAATTCATAATTTCCCCCGGAAATGACCTATTAGACGGAAATTGAGACCTCAGGGACTTTTCAGATTAAATTGGAATGTTAGGGACTGAAACGATGAGAGAGGCATAGTACAGGGACTAAACAGACTTTAACCCTTTTACTTTTATTATGAACTTTTCTTTTAATATATCAAACATGACAGCTTGATGACAATCGACGAAAAGAAAGACGATCTGGCTTCCCTTGTGTGATTGAATATTGAGCAGGAGGGGAATGAGGGTAGGGCTGTTAATGGGTCGTGTCGGGTCAAGGTATTTGTTGTATCGCAAGATACAAACTCAAATCCAACCCATTTAATAATCATGTCAAAAATTTAAACCCAAATCCAAACTATTTATTAAACGAGTTACTCGTTTCCAACCCGTTTAACATATGTTGTGTCGTGTTAGACAAAATGACCCATCTAAGGGTTAACAATGCGACCCATTTAACTAAAAAAATACATAAATTGATTAAATTCACTAAAAACTCCACAAGACGAAGAATATAAATAATTATATATATATTCATAAATAATTAAATCCAATAATTATAAAGCAAAATATTTCAAATTGTCTAATCCTATGATCAAATACTTCCAACGTCCAAAATTTCAAGAAGAAGTATAGCATAATCGGGTTATACGGGTTCACTTCGTGTTGGCGGGTTAACCCGTGGCTGACCCATTTATTAAATGGGTCATGGCGGTTTGACCCACGGCTGACCCGCTTTTTAATCATGCGGGTTCAACCCGCTTTATTTCGTGTGGGTTTCGAGTCGTGTCGAAATTGACAGCCCTATGAGGGATATTATTACCGGAGTATTGAATATTTATTCATTTGCATAAATTCTCTCAATGATTGCAACAATTAGGAGGTTGTAGTCGTGAAGTACTGTAGCGGGCTCACAATAAAAATCTTAAATTAGGTTATTAGTTTGAATATCTCAACAAAGAAGAACGACTATAGTGCCTAAATGCATTCATATTTCAAATGTGTCTTGCTAGCCTCTTAATATGCGTGGTCAATTTGCTTTTTCTTCATAAAAAAAAGATTTTTATTCATACCTCTGTAATTGGTCTGTGAATCTCTATTAATTTTTGTAAAAATTTATTTTATTTTCTACCATTTAGAAATTGGAGGAAAAAAAATCGTCCTAGTCTTCCTCTCTCTCTTTCTATCTCCTCAGTTATGGAAGTAGTTGTTGTCATATCCCACAAATTGGAATTGATCTAATTTTGGCATAGATGATTCAAATTCCAAGTTGAAATCCTAGAGAATTCCCAGCCAAACTTTGATCAGTAGGTTTTCAATTCCAAAATACTGAACTCGATCATGGATTTCATAGCAACAAGTGTGGTGTTGCTCCAGTCTAACCCACTTGACAATTGTTGTTATCATATTGTAGATACAATGATAAAACAAAGGAGATAAATTGGAGGATAAAAAGAGTTTGGAGAGGAAAGAAATATTCTCGGGATCCTTTTCGAGAGAGCTCTCCCAAACGGAAATTTAACTGGCCTATCACATTTGGACATATAGAGACATATGTATACAGTATACTAAGATAGGTGACATCAACTTGCATACTCGCTATATGTTAATAAGTCCGATAGCTAGTTATACACGCTATGAAATTGTATTGACATAGTCTGGAGCTGTATAGTTTTGTCTTCTAAGTTGGCTTTTACAAGAACAAGAAAATTTTCAATTGCATGAAGCACTGTACATATTTGAGCTGCCAGGAGGATTTGATGCGCTTGCTAGAGTATTATCTCTCTTTTCACTTTGGCATGCTAAGCTTTTCCATTAGCTAGCAACCTTTGCCATCAACCACTCTCCTTCTGCTTCCCCATCCCGCAAGTTTCATGATTGGAAGCGCTAATAATTTAGATCACTCTTCAAAGTTTATTGAACCGGAACAAAAAAAAAGAAAAAAAGAAAAAAAAAAGAAGTTTCCTCTGGCACTGACAATGCTATCGATGCAAACCAGATACTTTCAGCAACCCTGCATGAAAATGACCACTTGTGAGTACAGCATAGCTTTTTTAATTTATTTGATACAAAATTGGTCACAAGATACCAATTTTGGTGCAACAAGTTGGAACCTAGATCAACAGTACTACCGAAAAAAGAGAGAGAAAAGAGGTCAAACACGGATTAGTTAGGGTCCTACATGTAAGATCGATCTTCTCCCAGTTACCTGCTATCATAGATTTGAATACGTCTCTTCTATATCTATGAACAGAAATGTTAAAACAGACAGCAATATCTCATATGAGCTGGAAAAATCTTGGTCAATCATATCAATAATTTTAGCTAATGTCAATATGTCAACTACTCAACTGTATCGCTTTAGAATCAGAAGCAATAATAGTTCAACATTGCAAATTAAATGCTTCAAATGCATCTTCAAAATGGGTCATCCCTTCTTTGGAGCTGTACAGAAGTAACTGTCTGGCTTTCAATATTCATAATCTGATATCAGCTCAACAAGCCAACACTCCAACAGTATGGTTAGTGAGTGACATTGTACAATGCCTTGGTCTGTCGAGGGCATACCATTTCCCAATCAAAGATCAAATCTCTAATGAAAGGAAATAAAAATCTGGGCCCTCCAGAAATCATTTAAGTTCAAGTATTAATTGCTCCCCAACTGTAAATCTCTAATCTCCAAATGCAATTAAAACCTTGAACTATCAGCATGCTTCTTGTTTAATTAATAATAGTATAATAAGGAGATCAAAATTTCTTCTTCTTTGTGCAAATGCAACTTGGCTTTTAATTGCTGAGTACCTAGCTAAAACCTGTACTCGAAAGAGGATGAAGCAATCACCTACTCATTGTAGGCGGACGTTGTTTAAACTTCAAGTGTTCATTCTTATATGCATGAGCACAGTTCTGGAATCTGCAACACCGCCCACTTTCGGAAATGAATCCGATCTCCTGGCATTACTAAATTTCAAGAGAAGCATCACTAAAGATCCTCGCCATATCATGAGCTCATGGAACAATTCCATCCATTTCTGCAGTTGGGCAGGCGTTACATGCAACCCTTCCAACAATCGAGTCATCATTCTGAACCTGGAGGCTCAAGAACTGGAAGGCTTCATACCACCTTCAATAGGAAATCTTACTTATCTAACTCAACTCAACCTCACAGACAACAAATTTCGTGGTGGAATTCCTCAAGAATTGGGCCGTCTACTGCGCTTGCAACAGCTCAACCTGATGGCCAATTCCTTGCGGGGGAATATTCCAACTAATATATCTCACTGTTCCCAACTAAGAGTGCTCGATCTTGGTGATAATGGACTTACTGGGCCAATTCCAGACCAACTCAGTTCACTGTTTGAGTTGACTCATCTATGGCTCGATACAAACATTCTCACAGGAAGAGTCCCAGCTTGGTTAGGAAACTTTTCTTCTTTGTATGCATTTTCTTTTGGTGAGAACAATCTCCAAGGAAGCATACCCAGTGAGCTAGGGGGTCTAACAAGTTTGAGAAGATTCGTACTTGCAGATAATAATCTTTCTGGTACAGTTCCTTCTTCAATCTACAATATTTCCTCATTATACTACTTCACTGTCACTTCCAACCACCTGCATGGAGAGTTGCCACCAAATGTTGGCATAACTCTTCCTAATCTCGAAGTTTTTGCTGGTGGCGTCAACAAATTCACAGGAAACATTCCTGTATCATTGTCAAATGCTTCTAGACTCCGGTTTCTTGATTTTGCTGAAAATGGTCTTACCGGAAAGCTCCCTGCTGAGTATTTTGGAACCTTGGGAAGGTTAGTGAGAATAAACTTTGATGACAATTCACTGGGAAGTGGGAAAATCGGTGACTTGAATTCTCTCACTTTCCTGGCTAATTGTACTAGGCTTGAGGTGTTGAGTTTTATCAATAATCGTTTTGGAGGAGAATTACCAGAATCCATAGGAAACCTTTCGACCAAACTGAGAGAGTTTAGTGTGTCAGGCAATTTGGTACACGGAAGCATCCCTATCGGCATTGGAAATCTTGTAAACTTGACCAAGCTGGAACTAGGAGACAACAATTTGGGTGGTAGTCTTCCTGAAGAAATTGGGAAGCTTCAGAAGTTAGAGGGACTGCTTTTGAATCTTAACAAATTTTCTGGGCCAATCCCATCCTCCTTGGGTAACTTGACTTCACTAACAAAGCTATTCATGGAGGGCAATAGGTTTGAGGGAAGTATACCGCCAAGTCTTGGAAGCTGCAAAAATCTACTAATACTTGACCTTTCCAGTAACAGTCTAAATGGCACGATACCTAAAGAGGTAATTGCGGATTCATCCCTTTCAATTTCATTGACACTGTCTAACAATTACTTGACTGGTTCACTCCCAGATGAAGTGGGTAAGTTGGTGCAACTTACAGAGCTAGATGTATCAGGAAACAAGTTATCAGGTGAGATTCTCACAACCCTTGGCAATTGTGTTAGCTTGGAACGACTTCATTTGGAAGATAATGAATTTGAAGGAACAATTCCACATTCTTTTAAAGATTTAAGAGGCTTGGAGGAAATAGATGTATCGGGAAATCACTTATTTGGTAAGGTTCCTGAATTTTTTGTCCATCTTGGAAATCTTAAGAATCTCAATCTTTCTTATAACCATCTTGAGGGTGAATTGCCTAAAGAAGGGGTTTTTTCAAATGCAACTGGTGTATCAGTTCTCGGAAATGATAAGCTCTGTGGTGGCATCCCAGAATTACTTCTACCTGCATGTTCCAGCAGAAAGCCTCAATCATCTCTAGGAGTACTTGCCACAGAAGTGATAATCCCTGTAAGTTGTGGAATTGCATTAGTAATTGCCTTTTGTTGCTGCATTGCTGGACGTTCAATGGCGAAAAGGTCAAGAGATAGATCCGTAGCATCACGTACTTATGAGGATTGGAAATCAGGTGTCTCTTACACAGAACTCGTTCAATCAACTGACGGGTTCTCTACAAACAATCTGATTGGTTCAGGAAGTTTCGGTTCGGTATACAAAGGATTACTCAGTGGTGAGGGAATGGTGGTTGCTGTTAAGGTATTAAACCTTCAACAAAATGGAGCATCGAAGAGTTTCATTGATGAATGCAAAGCATTAAGAAGTATAAGACACCGCAATCTTCTTAAGATCATAACTGCCTGCTCAAGCATTGATAATCAGGGAAATGACTTCAAAAGTCTAGTTTTCGAGTTCATGGAAAATGGAAGTCTAGACTCTTGGCTGCATCCCAGAGATGATGAGCAATCTCAAGGGAAGAGATTAAGCCTCATCCAAAGACTGAATATTGCCATCGATGTGGCTTCCGCAATAGAATATCTCCACCACTATTGCGAACCATCCATTGTCCATTGTGATCTAAAGCCCAGCAATGTTCTTCTTGATGAAGATATGGTAGCTCATGTTGGTGACTTTGGTTTAGCAAGCTTCCTCTTGGAAGCATCGGATGATCCCTCCGAGATTCAAAGCATATCAGTTGGACTAAAGGGTTCCATAGGCTACATTCCTCAAGGTATGACATCTTATGATTATCATTTTCTTTTTCCATTATTAACAACTTATTGCTAAAAATGATAACAACTTGTTGATAAAAAATTATTAACAACTTATTGCTAAAAATGATAACCCTCTTTATCATGGAAGAAAAGATAATATTCTTTGCCTATATATATTTACAATTCTCATTGAGATCTGAAATATAATTTCTATATCTAAATTCCAAAGAAAACTTCACTATGAGTTCCTTATGTATGTATTGAATGGCAGAGTACAGCATGGGAGCCAAAGTTTCCATACTAGGAGATATTTATAGCTATGGGATACTGTTGCTAGAAATGTTCACAGGGAGAAGACCTACCGATGACATGTTCAAAGATGGTCTAAGCATTCACCAGTGTACAGCTATGGCGTTGCCTGACCATGTTATGGAAGTTGTTGACCCTTTCTTGCTCATAGAAAGAGATGAAGAGAATGATGATGGTGGCAGAGGCAGAAACGATGTCCAAGAAAGACCAACAAGACATCAGGATCCTGACCTAGTCAAACGAAGAGGAGAGGAGTGCTTGGTTTCAGTTATGCATATAGGAGTCTTATGCTCGTCAATATCACCAAGAGAACGGATATTTATGGATGTCATTGTCAACAAAATGAAGGCTATTAGAGAGTTCTATCTAAAAGTAACAAAGAAGAAGGAGCTAGAAATACAGAGACACACACACATATAATTTATGGCCACCTTCGTTACTAAATCTCAATATATACCTTCATCTATATTATATGCAGTAGGAAATTATCTGAAATAAGGATATTAGCTGTATCAAAGTATGTGATATCATGTAATTTTAATTGAATGCAGCATTTTATATGCCAGAACAAGAGAAGAATGTTTATTCATCCTGGTTTTTACTTCACCGCAACCAAATGCATAACATTGTTTCATTTAAAAGCTAACTACTTCTTGTCCGTAATCTCAGGCCTTTTTCTACTATGTATAAATAGATAGAAGTTTTATCAATATAAGAATTATCTCTTTGGATTGAAGAAAAGAGCTAGATTTAGTATATTACCTTGTGAATATTAAATGTGCATGAAGATTGAAAATACAGTAGCTATATATAGCATATGTAAATGGTAGAATAGAACCTGGGTCTGGCATGAAAAAGAAAAACGTGGCTATCAAGGAACCTTAAGCATGCAGACATACTACATCAACAAATTAAGACATATCAATAACTAGATGAAGCACTGACCAAGTGTGAGGATGCATCAAGGCCATGGAGCTGGTTCACAATTGTAGACTTGTCATCATTGCAAACCAAGTTAAAATTGCTGCAATATTAGTTTCGATTCAGTATGCAGACAAGAAATGCACTTTACTGGTCACTGCCTAGTAATCATCTTTATTTGCGCTTAAATTCTTATATCAGCTCCAAGTCTCCATAGCCGTGATTTCAGAACATTTCACCGGCCATCGCAACTTGCCAGTAAGTCTTTAGAGCATTCATGTTGTAGGGCGCACTTTATCTTTCTTAGGCTTCCAACTTACCAACTAGAAGTCTGATCTCCATAATGAAGATCTAAATATTGCACAAGAGGAGTAGGGCCTGCAGATACAAGATAATTAATCAATTGTTTATTAATTAGTAGTTCACTAAAAAAAAAAGGACGGTACCAATCGACACATAACTGAAATTCTGAATGTCTAAAGTCCAAATATCATTTGACTCCGAGGGTCTTTATAAATGTATTGAATGGCAGGGTATAGCACGGGAGGCCAAGTTTCCATACAGGGGGATATATATAGCTATGGGATACTGTCGCTAGAGATGTTAGCAGGGAAAATACCTACCGATGAAGTGTACATTCAAAGATGGTCTAAGAATTCACAATTTCACAGCCATGGCTTGGCCTGATCATGTTATGGACGTAGTTGACCCTTTATTGCTCATAGAAAGATGCGAAGGGAACGATGATGGCGGAGACGCAAACGACATCCAAGAAGGACTAACAAGACATCAGGACCCTGACCAAGTCAAAAGGAGGAGGGAGGAATGCTTGGTTTCAGTTATGCATATCGGACTCTTGTGCTCTTTAACATCACCAAGAGAACGGATGCTTATGGATGTACAGCCAAGAAGCTAATGACAAGACCAAAAAAAAAAAAAAAAAGAAAGAAATATGATAGTCCAATATAAGCATCTAGCATCCTCACAGTTGTTCTGTTGGTCTATTTTGCCCTGTTTCCTTCTTCATCTAATATATCTTTGTTGGTAAATTGGGTCATAAAAAAGAAAAACGTGAGTTTCAAGGAACCTTGATAATAAGTACATTTCACCATCCCAATTTGCTAAAAGTCTTTAGATCATTCATGTAGGACACCTTATCTTTCTTAGGCTTCCCAATTCTCAGCTAGAACTCTGATCTCCATAATGAATATTTAAATATTGGACCAGAGTGGTAGGCCAGTAGATTGAAGATAAAATCAAGTAGTAATTGCTTCCCAACCAATCTTTATAATTTCCATATTGAAATAAAAGCAGATTCTACAGCGATCATTCAGTACCATCCATCTACAGACCTTGTTGTCATCTCCAAGCAGTTACTGCGTCATTATAACGGTGGTCCTGCAATTTACATTTTGGCATAAGATTACTTCTTTTGTGTACCTTCAATTCATACGAAACCTGAAATTTTCATTTGCTCGTTCACCTCCTTGTGTGAAACCTGCAATTAGAATATGAAGGGGCATTCACTATCAAATTGTAGGTGGTTTTTACACAAATTCCTTCCTGTGTTCATTGTTTTATGCATAAGCACAGGTCTAGAATCTGCAACACTACCAAATTTTGGAAATGAATCTGATCGTCTGGCACTGCTAGACTTCAAGAAAAGAATCACTGAAGATCCTCTCCATATCATGAGCTCATGGAATGAATCCATGCATTTCTGCAGTTGGATAGGCGTCACATGCAACAATTCCACCAGAAGAGTCGTGACTTTGAACTTGCAAGCTCAAAAGTTGGCTGGCTCCGTACCACCTTCTATAGGGAATCTCACTTATCTCACTGGAATCAACTTGATAAACAACAACTTTTATGGTGAAATTCCTCAGGAAATGGGTCGTCTCTTGCGCCTGCAATATCTCAACATGTCTCAAAACTCCTTCGGTGCGAAAATTCCAACTAATATATCTCACTGTACGCAGCTGACAATGATTGATGTTTTTTCCAATAAACTCATTGGGCCAATTCCCGACCAACTCAGTTCATTGTTGAAATTAACTGTGTTATGGATTGGTCGGAACAATCTCACTGGAACCATCCCACGTTGGATTGGGAACTTTTCTTCATTGTTTGCACTTTCTCTTGGTGAAAACAACTTGCAAGGAAGCATACCCAATGAGCTGGGGCGTCTAACTGCTTTGCAGAGATTCATACTTACCTCAAATAATCTTTCTGGTATGATTCCTTCTTCGATATATAACATTTCCTCCATATCCTATTTCACTGTTACTCAGAATCAACTGCATGGGGAAATCCCACAAAACATTGGCATTACTCTTCCTAATCTGGAGGTATTTGCCGGAGGTGCCAACAAGTTCACAGGAACTATTCCTGTGTCCTTGTCAAATGCTTCTCAGCTATCCATTCTTGAATTTTCCCGAAATAGTTTTACTGGGAAACTCCCTGCTGAAAGTCTTGGGCGTTTGAAAAGGTTAGTTAGACTATACTTTGACTTAAACAGACTGGGAAGTGGTCAAGCTGGTGGCCTGAATTTTCTCAATTTCCTGACTAATTGTACTAGTCTTGAGGTGTTGGGTCTTAGCTATAATCGCTTTGGAGGAGAATTACCAGCATCCATAGCCAACCTTTCTACCCAGCTAAAAGTTCTTACTCTGGGGGGAAATTTGATACATGGAAGCCTCCCTACTGGCATTGGAAATCTGGTAAACTTGACACTTCTGGGAATAGAAGGTAACCACATATCCGGTAGTCTCCCTGATGCAATCGGGAAGCTTCACAAGTTAGAAGGACTGCATTTGAATCTGAACAGATTTTCAGGGCCAATCCCATTCTCCCTAGGTAACTTGACTTCAGTGACAAGGCTTTTCATGGAGGGGAATAGGTTTCAGGGAAGCATACCTCCAAGTCTTGGGAACTGCCAAAATCTATTGATACTCAACCTTTCTAGTAACAATCTAAGTAGCACAATACCTAGAGAGGTAGTGGAGATTAAATCCCTTTCGATTTCTTTGACAATGTCTAACAACAATTTGACTGGTTCACTACCATCTGAAGTGGGTGGTTTGGTAAATCTAGCAGAGCTAGACATATCAGGAAACAAGTTATCAGGTGAAATCCCCGAAACCCTTGGCAGTTGTATTAGTTTGGGGCGCCTGATTTTGGAAGGTAATGAATTCAGTGGACATATTCCTCAGTCTATGGAAAAGCTGAGAGGCTTGGAAGAGTTGGATATTTCACGCAATAACTTATCTGGCCAGGTTCCTAAATTTGTAGGCAAGTTTCGAGCTCTCAAGTATCTCAATCTTTCTCACAATGATTTTGAGGGTGAATTGCCTAAAGAAGGAATCTTTTCAAATGCAACTGGTATCTCAGTGCTAGGAAATGATAAGCTCTGTGGTGGAATTCCAGAATTAGTTCTACCTGCATGTTCCAGCAGAAAGCCTCCTTCATCGAGAGGACTACTTGCCCCAAAAGTGATAATCCCTCTAACTAGTGCAATTGCATTAATAATTGCTCTTTCCTGCTTGGTTGCTGCACGTTCAATTATGAAAAAGCCAAGAGATGGACCTCTGACTTCATCTTCTCATAATGATTCATATCCAAGTATCTCTTACTCGGAACTTGTTCAGTCAACTAACGGGTTTTCTGTGGACAATTTGATTGGTTCAGGAAGCTTTGGTTCTGTATACAAAGGATTACTCAGTAGTACTGGAATGGTAGTTGCTGTTAAGGTATTAAACCTTCAACAACAAGGAGCTTCAAAGAGTTTCATTGATGAATGCAGAGCTCTAAGAAGTGTAAGGCACCGCAATCTTCTAAAGATCATAACTACCTGCTCAAGCACCGATAATCAGGGTAACGACTTCAAAAGTCTAGTTTTCAATTTCATGGCAAATGGAAGTCTAGATCCTTGGCTGCACCCTAGAGAAGATGACGGATCTCAAAGTAAGAGATTGAGCCTTATCCAAAGGCTCAATATTGCCATTGATGTTGCTTGCGCATTAGATTACCTACACAACGATTGTGAAATATCCATTGTTCATTGTGATCTAAAGCCAAGTAATGTCCTTCTCGATGAGTATATGGTAGCCCATGTTGGTGACTTTGGTTTAGCAAGCTTCCTCTTCGAAGCATCAAATAATCATTCCAAAAGTCAGACCATGTCAGCTAGGCTAAAGGGTTCCATAGGCTACATTCCTCCAGGTATAATTTTTAGAATTATTAATTTTTCTTTTCCTAATACCTTATTGATCACAAAGACAACTGCCTGTATATTGCTGGAAGCGAAGTAGCATTGTTATTTGACTAT